>NW_015390470.1:21055-35345 GCF_001527695.2 Protobothrops mucrosquamatus | reverse complement strand
CCTCCCATCAGCCTGTACGCTCCCACAGAGTGGGTCTCCTCAGGGTGCCGTCGGCCAGACAGTGCCGGCTGGCGACCCCAAGGGGGAGGGCCTTCTCTGTGGGAGCTCCCACCCTCTGGAATGAACTACCCCCAGAGATCAGGGTGATCCCTGATCTCCCTTCCTTCCGCCGCGCCCTTAAGACATGGTTATTCCAGCTCGCGGGACTGGCCTAGGGGAAAATTTTTAGTGGGGGTTTTAACATAATTTTAAATTACTTAGACCAATTATGAATATTTGTTTTTTAATTATGTTTTAATCTGTAGTTTTCATATTTTGTATTTTTATCTGGTTGTTAGCCGCCCTGAGTCCGCAAGGAGAAGGGCGGGATATAAATATAAACAATAAATAAATAAACAATAAATAAATGATGATGATGATGATGATGATGATGATGATGATGATGATGATGATGATGATGATAATAATAATAATAATAATAATAATAATAATAATAATAATAATAATAATAATAATAATAATAATAAAAAGTTGGAAGGCACATTGGAGATCATCTAGTCCAACCCTCTTCTCAGGCAGGAAACCCTATACTATTTCAGACAAATGGCTGTCCAGTCTCTTCTTAAAAACTTCCAGTGTTGGAGCCTTCACCGCTTCTAGAGGCAGGTTGTTCCACTGGTTAATTGTTCTAACTGTCAGGAAGTTTCTCCTTAGTTCTAGGTTGCTTCTCTCCTTGATTAGTTTCCACCCGTTGCTTCTTGTCCTGCCTTCAGGCACTTTGCAGAATAGCTTGACTCCCTCTTCTTTGGGGCAGCCCCTGAGATATTGGAAGACTGCTATCATGTCCCCCCTTGTCCTTCTCTTCATTAAACTAGACCTACCCAATTCCAGCAACCATTCCTTGTATCTTTTAGCCTCCAGTCCCCTAATCATCTTTGTTGCTCTTCTCTGTACTCTTTCTAGAGTCTCAACATCATTTTTATATTGTGGTGCCCAAAACTGGATGCAGTATTCCAAGTGTGGCCTTACCAGGGCCTTGTAAAGTGGCATTAACACTTCATGTGATCTTGATTCTATCCCTCTGTTAATGCAGCCCAGCACTGTGTTGGCTTTTTTGGCAGCTGCAGCACACGGCTGGCTCCTATTTAGATGATTGTCCACTAGGACTCCGAGGTCCCTCTCACAGTTGCTACTATTGAGCAAGGCACCCCCTATACTATACCTGTACATTTGGTTTTTCTTGCCTAAATGTAGAACTTTACTTTTTTCACCGTTGAATTTCATTTTGTTAGATAGCGCCCAGTGTTCCAGTTCCATCTACAAGTGTTGCAGCCTCCCCATGATCCAATTGTAGGTGTTTGGCAGCCAGCATAAAGTTACCACGTTTGCAGCATCCCAGTCAGTTTCCCACAAGCAAAATCAATGGAGGAAGTCAGATTCATTAAATGACCCCTTGATTCAATTCACAATTGCAAAGATTCCCTTAGCCACCGTGGGGAAAAAGGTCATTAAATTGGGCATGGCTGACTTAATCCCCACCTTACTTAGGAAGGGAAATTTTTGTTCCAGTTGTGTTCATAAATCCAGGACTTGGTTAAATATGTCTTGTCTGATCTTCGTTCATCCTCTTGTAGACATTCCTGGGAATCAAGCCTCCAATTTGTTTGTAGAGGAATTTGTTGTGAAATACCTTTGCAACCTGCCGCTCCTCTAAAATAGTCTTCCAATATTTGAGGGGCTGCCCCAAAGAAGAGGGAGTCGAGCTATTCTCCAAAGCACCTGAAGGCAGGACAAGAAGCAACCGATGGAAACTAAACAAGTAGGAACCTAAGGAAAAAATTGCTAACAGTAAGGACAACCAACCAGTGGAATGACTTGCCTTCACAAGTTGTGGATGCTCCATCATTGGAGACTTTCAGAAAGAGACTGGACAACCATTTGTCTGAAATGGTATAGGGTTTTCTGCCTGAGCAGGGGGTTGGACTAGAAGATCTCCAAGGTCCCTTCCAACCTGATTATTCTATGTTCTTGAGTAAGTCTTCACCCTGTATTCTCCAAAGCACTTGAAGGAAGACCAAAAAGCAGTGGATGGAAACTAATCAAGGAGAGAAGCCACCGAGAACTAAAGCAAGATTTCCTGACAATTAGAACAATTAATTAGAGGAATGGCTTGCCTCCAGAAGTTGTGGGTGATCCATCGCTGGAGGCCTTTAAAAAGAGTCTGGACATCCACTTGTCCAAAATGGTATACAGTCTCCTACTTCAGCGAGGGGTTGGACTAGAAGACCTCCAAGGTCCCTTCCAACGCTGTTGTTCTTTTATTCCTTACTCTTCTTAAAAAAAAAATCCGAATGCTTTTTAGTTCCTGTTTTATTCCTGGCACTTATAACAATAGCATCTCTCGCACAGAGAGACATACAAACACACCCTTTCAGATGCAGCACTAGTTAGGACACATTTGATAGGGAAGCCACCGGAGGCTCTTTGCTTAGCAGATAAAAAATAATCAATTTTAACCAGCAAGAAACTTTTTTTGTTATCACCTTTTTTGAAATATGATTTCCTTCTTTTGAGATGTTGCTCTTCCCTCCCACCCACCCCTGCTTCATGCACCCACAACCACACGCTAGGCTTGCACAAAAACTTTGACCTTGTGTCGAAAGATAAAAAGCTGAGCAAAATCTATGGTATCTGTGTGATTAATAGTAGGAGCCGGGTGAGTCGTCTTACACAACATTGCAAATATGCTCCAATACCCCACAGCGCCTTGGAGCCGGCCTCACCTTCTTGTTCAATGATTTATCAGCTTAATGATAATGACATCCAAATATCATAATTACCGCTGAGTCTTTATAAAAAAAAAAACATAAATTTGATGACGGAAAAACGTAAAGCGCTCGTTTCCCCCCGCCAAGTCTCTCCCGCCTCCCCCGTCCCACCATTAGTGGTTAATGCCAAAATATGATCTTTATTCATTCCACTGACATTATATAAAACTAACATCGTTTCTCCATTTTTCATGAAATTTTCATCCACGCTATTAGTTTCACTGGTAGCAGGCTGGGAAATGTTGTTAGGTTAAAAGATGGACGATCCTGCGGAAACCGCAGCATGTTAAGAAGCCATAAAACTCTGCTTAGTTCATTGGCTGCCACAGTCTAGTAAGCCTATAGTAGCAGCGTGCTATTTTTATTGTGTATTTATTTAAAGGTTGGATATTCCCTCAGCTGGGCCATTTGATGGAATTAATCTGGGATTCTAATGAACTTCCCTTCTTAGAGATGCCTCTGATTCCTGTGGCATCTCGGACAGTTGATCTAAGTTGCCTAGTTCTCAATCTTGACCTCTTCCAGATGGATGGGTTTGGACTTCAACTCCCAAGATTCTCAATGATGGCCATTTTGCTTGTGGAATTCTGGGCGTTGTTCACTGGTTTGTGGACTTCAATGGCGAAGGAGGTGAAAAAATATGGCAAAACGTTAAAGATTCATAAGAATTTAGGAAGAGAGAGGTGTCTATCCTTACAAAGATGGAATCCCTTTGAGACACAGTGGACGAGAAAGCTGGACTGGAAGAAGCAGGAGAGGAAGAATACGGAAGCTTTTGAACTTTAATATTGGAAAAGACTTCAGAGAATTCCATGGACAGCCAAATCCCAAAGGTGCTTTTTTCAAGGGGCAACTAGACTTCATTTGTTTTCCCTTGAAGATGTTTCACTTCTCACCCAAGAATCTTCTTCAGTTCTGACTGAAGGGTGGGGAATGGAAGGATTTATATTCCTTACAGTCATCTGGTTGTTAGTACTCTTTCTGAGAGTCATTGAGGCCACTTGGAGGTTTATCTGGGCCCTCAGCAGCATCCAAGTGGCCTCAACGACTCTCAAAACGAGTGTTAATGACCAGATGACTGCAAGGAATATGAATCCTTTCATTCCCCACCATTCAGTCAGAACTGAAGAAGCTTCTTAGATGGGAAGTAAAAGGGTTTCAAGGGGGAAAAAAGCAATAGTGGCCTCTCAAAAAAGTGCCTTGGGGACAGCTATGACCTGGATGACTAAGAATCTCCAAAGACATGGTCAGTCAAGGAAACAAACCAATGGGTGATCAAACAAATCAACTCAAAGTTCTCACTTGAGGCACAAATGGTTGGGAAGGAGAGAGGGAGGGAGGGAGGGAGGGAGGGAGGGAGGGAGGAAAGAAGGNGGAGAGGGGAGGAAGGAAGAGAGGAAGTAAGTCAGGAAGAAGGGAGGGAGTGAGGAAGAAAAGAAGGAAGGAGGTAGGGAGGGAGAGAGGGGGAGGAAGGAGGGGAGAAAGGGAGGGAGAGAGGGAGGGAGGGAGGGAGGGAGGAAGGAAGGAAGGAAGTTAGGGGAGAAAGAAGAAAGACGGGATAGAGGAATAAGGAAGGAAGTGCTGGAATAGGGGGAAAAAAATGCAGGAACTGAAACTTGTGCAAGTAATTTGGACCCATATTGGGGAAAGGAATATTAATATCAAATATCAATATTATTTAAAGACAACCTTATTTAAAATGAAAGTGTCTCTGCCTGAAGACCGCAGATCAGAATGAGGCTCCTCAACCGAGGTTCCCTGCTGTCTCTAAAAGGAGAATTTCAAACAGAAGAGACAAAGAACAAAAGGGAAGAATCTCAAAGCAACTAACGAAAGCATCAGCCGTGAAGCCCCCTCGAGCTTCTACCTAGATCTACCTTCAGAGGAGTGGGGAAAAAAAATGTACACACAGGGTAAGATTTACCCCCCTATCATTAAGGCTCTGGAAGAATCAGTTGCGTGGAGGAAGTGGGGGATGAAGCTTCTGACGCTTAATGGCAAAACAAAGAAACGTCAACTGGACAAAGTCGGTTCTTCTGCCTGCATCTCCTTCTCTGCAGAAATGCAGGCATCTCAACCTGCTTCCTCCAGCAAAGAATCACTTCTGAAGGAAGAAATGTAATTTCTTTCTTTCTTTTTGCATTCTTCCTACTTGCATGTGACTTAAATTCCCCAATTGCCACTATAGAAAAAATAAGTGGTCCTGCCCTTAGCCATGGAACAGGCTCTAAGATATTTATCTAATTGTAATTATAGCCTGTTTTTATTATTATTTTTATAAAGGCCTCAAGACCTAATCCTCCTTTCTCCTCCTATTTTTCCTGCAACAACAACCCTATGAGGTGGATTGGGCTGATAGAGAGGGACTAGGCCAGGGGTAGGCAACCTTGGCTCTTTTAGGACTCGTGGACTCCAACTCCCAGAATTCCTGAGCCAGCCATGCTGAGGGGAAAGGGAGAGGTTTCCAAGCCATGCTGGCTCAGGAATTCTGGGAGTTGAAGTCCATGCGTCATAAAAGAGCCAAGGTGGCCTACCCCTGGCCTAGGAGGCTCACCGCTTAGAACAGGAGGACTTAGGACAGGGGTAGGCAACCTTGGCTCTTTTATGACTCGTGGACTTCAACTCCCAGAATTCCTGAGCCAGCCATGCTGAGGGGAAAGGGAGAGGTTTCCAAGCTGAGCCATGCTGGCTCAGGAATTCTGGGAGTTGAAGTCCTTGAGTCATAAAAGAGCCAAGGTTGCCTACCCCTGGACTAGGCCAAAGTCTTCTGCCTTGGCCAGGAGGGTTGGGCTAGAATGCCTCCAAGGTCCCTTCCATTTTTATGTTTCTATGGTAATGGCTGCTACCATCAAATCTAGACTGAAGGTCCTTAGAATTCTTTGAGACCCTCAGAACCGTAATTTACACTACCCCAAAATGAGTCTTAAAAAGCATAAATCCCTACCTCTTGGCAACCAATAACATAGTTTCCACATTAAATAGGTAAAATGGCTACGATCTCAATCTAAAGAGCCATTTGCAAAAAAAGAAGGAAAGCCACGTTTGAGTCAATCTGGATTCAGGGACACATTCCTGAAGTTTCCTTGGCAACTGTATGAATTGGTAAATCTATGGATGTATCTTTTCCCCTGGTTTCTTATGCATTGATTTCTTTACTTTTTCTTTTCTCCAGATTTCCCAGTTTACCCTCCAAGGTGGGGATGCCCTGGTCATTTCTCCTCGGAGTACTGACAAATCTTAGCTTCAGATCCCAAATAAATTAAACAAACAGTTGAGTGGGAATTTGCAAAGGATTTGGTAATTCCATAGGTGATAAACAGTCATTTTTGTATGTCGTATAAAGCAAGATTGCATTGACAATCAGTTAATTGCAAATTCTTGAGCCCAGTAATATTTTTGTTTGTTTGTATTCCTTCCTTCCTTCCTTCCTTCCTTCCTTCCTTCCTTCCTTCCTTCCTTCCTTCCTTCCTTCCTTCCTTCCTTCCTTCCTTCCTTCCCTATTTACTTATTTATCTCTTTTTCTCTCTCTCTATCAATGGATTAATGATGCCATGTAAATATCTATCTAAAAAGGTTAAATCATGATGAATTGGAAAGGAAAAAGGGAAATCAATGATTAAACAGAAGGAAGGAAGGAAGGAAGGAAGGAAGGAAGGAAGGAAGGAAGGAAGGAAGGAAGGAAGGAAGGAAGGAAGGAAGGAAGGAAGGAAAGAAAAGATGAGAAGGTGGAAGGAAGGGGGATGAGAAGAAAGAAAGAAAGAAAGAAAGAAAGAAAGAAAGAAAGAAAGAAAGAAAGAAGATGAGGAAGGAAGGAAGTGGGATGAGAAGAAAGAAAGAAAGAAGATGAGAAGAGGGAAAGAAAGAAGATGAGAAGAGGGAAAGAAAGGGATGAGAAGAAAGAAGGGAGAGAGAGGGAGGGAGGGAAGGAAGAAGGAAATGAGTGGTTTTGGGCAAGGTTGAAAGAAATAAAGTAAAATAAAATAATGAAGAAATGAATGGATGGCAGAGCCTTGGAAGAACTGCAAATTATTATTAGAGACAGAGCAAAATAGAATTTCTGTATGACGCTAACAGAAGTGGATATGGACTTGACGCCACATAATTAATTAACCAATAACCATTTAAACTTTTTTTCCTTTAAGCATCTAGAATATCTCTCACTAGAAAACTAAGATATAAACTCAAGTATGAACTAAAATAAATAACACACGTAAAAGGTGATTCCCCCCCCCCTTTCCCCTGCTTTATATCTCCCTTCCAATATTTATAGAGGTTTCCTGATCATTAATTTGGGAGGGCGTTAGACACAAGGGTTAATACAGACAGAAATCGTCCAATCTGAAAGGCAGATCAGAGTTCAGAACGGGACTGAAAAGCCCCCCAAGCAACGTGAACAAATGCCAGGTTCAACTTTAAAGAAAAAAAGAGAGAGGTCAAGAGAGTCCTTTTGGATACTATGCCTGAATTTGTCCGACATGAGAGCCAGCTAAGACGCTAACCTCCTTTGCTTTGATTTGCAAAAGAGAGCGAAGAGTTAGAAAATAAGGCTTGGCAAAATTCCCCTGTAGCTAACACTTGATCAAAGAACTAAAGAAAAAAGGCTGGAGAAGGGGGAAAAAAATTGAAATACAACCTCAAATGAAAAAAAAAATAAAAAATAAAATAAACCCCTTGCATTTTTGTCAGTCAAATGAGGATGGAAAATCCGTTCCTTTTATCAAGAGAACTAGACCTTTTACACCTTTTGTGGTTTCCAGGAAATCACCATTTTCGTTGACTAGGAAGGCAAGGGATAGGTTGCTAGGATTTGTCATGGTTTCCAGACCAATTCTTTTTTTCATTTCGCGGCTGGATGGTTTTGAGCAGAGGTCTTCAAACTTGGCCCTTTTATGACTTGTGGACTTCAACTCCCAGAATTCCTCAGCCACCATGTCCTTCCTTTCTTCTCCCTTCCCATTTCCTTCCTTCCTTCCCTCCCTCTCTCCACATTTCCTTTTCCCTCTCTCCCTCTCTCCACATTTCCTTCCTTCCTTCTCCTTCCCCATTTCTTCCTTCCTTCCTTCCTTCCTTTCCTCCCACTCCCTCTCTCCACATTTCCTTCCTTTCTTCTCCTTCCCATTTCTTCCTTCCTTCCTTCCCTCCCTCCCTCCCACTCTCTCTCTCCACATTTCCTTCCTTTCTTTTTCCTCCCCACTTCCTTCCTTCCTTTCCTTCCTCCCCCTTTCCAATTTCCTTCCTTTCTTCTCCTTCTCCCTTCCTTCTTCCTTCTTTCCCTCCCTCCCACCCCCCCTCTCTCCACATTTCCTTCCTTCCTTTCTTCTCCCTCCCCATTTTCTTCCTTCCTTCTTTCCCTTCCTCCCTTTTTCCACATTTCCTTCCTTTCTTCTACTTACTTACTTACTTACTTACTTACTTAGGGTTAGAGTTAGGGAAGGAAGGAAGGAAGGAAGGAAGGAAGGAAGGAAGGAAGGAAGGAAGGAAGGAAGGAAATGGGGGAAGGTGAGATGAGAATAAGAAAGGATGGATGGATGGATGGATGGATGGATGGATGGATGGATGGGTGGATGGAAGGAAGGAAGGAAGGAACCTGCTTTTCTATTTATAGCACAGATGTAGGTCAATTCTTATTTCACCCAAACAGTTTTTATTGAACCCTACTTGTTTCAACTAATTACCTGCTCAGAAGACAGGAAAGGAAAGAAAGTGAGTGTCAGCGCTCACCTTGTTTACGAGAAATCACTGCCGGTTGCTTAAGTTAATGGAAACATCAAACACGATTTTCTTTTTTCCCCCCTGCAAGACGACTCTCTGTTTTTTCCCATTAAAATGTAGATAAAGCAGTGCATCACAATCCCATTTAGCTATGTTGGCAGCCAGGGCCCTGCTTGCAAATCTCTTCTGGATGTTTAGGTACACGTTAAAGATGACACGTTTAAAGAATATAGAGGGAAAGCCCAGGATCACCAATTTGATCCCATTATAAAGGAATAATAGGGGCTGCCTCAAAACTCCCGCAACTTAATCACCTGGTGTTGCAGAATGCATACTACAGGCAGCCCTTGACTTACAACTGTTCATTTAGTGACTGTTGAAAGTTACAACGGCACTGAAAAAAGTCACGCCCGTTGTAGGATGCCCAGGATCACAGGATTGAAATTCGGATGCTTGGCAACTGACTTTGTATTTATGACGGTTCCATAAGACTTGTGGATTTCAGCTCCCAGAATTCTCCAGCCAGCTGCTTCAAGTCTTAAAGTTGCCAAGTTTGGAGACCCCTGTCCTAGACTTTAGGTACCATCAAGTGCATTGCTCTTTCTCTCTGTAGTGTCCCAGATCACTAGAGCGGAGCTACACGGAGTAGGAAGCCTTCGCAGCAACATTGACAAGGACCAGAAGGAGAAGGTCATCTCCCATTTCATAGTGTTCTTGGTTCCCAACATGTGTTCTCCTTGATTTTATCTCGGGCTGGGGACAGTATGGCATACAACGAAGGAAGAGAAGTCTGGAAAGATCCTTGTAGGGCTTAATTCCAACCCACAAGTCTTTTGGAGCTGCTGCCAAATGGAGAACATTGACTCAGCTGCCCCTCCTACCTTCCTGCTCACCAGGGTCTCCATAGATACCACCAAACTCAACTCTCCAGTTTCTTTGGTCTTCAGCCTTTTGTACTTCCTTGTTCGGCCAAATCCAGAATATTTCCTGGAATAGAGTGGCCCCTACAGGCAAATAAGGAAACGTTGCCGAATGACTTGATTGGCCCTCAAAAGTTCTGCTTTGCCTTGTTAGATGACACAGATAAGAAGAAGGAAAGTCAACCCCCACCACAACATGAGGTTTGTTTGTTTCTTTCCCTGATATCTGCGGTAGAGTATAATTTGGCCGAAATAATGAGACTCAATTGCTCATAAGTAAAACTGCAGCTTAAAAAAAAGCAGCCGTGCGGTAATTGTTGGCCTGTCAGGGTCTCAGCAACTTGACATTCTAGACCAGCTACAAAAATTTGGAAGATGCTAATTGAGAAAAAAAAATGGGAGGGAGAGAAAAGAGGAAATGTCAACTTCACCAAAACACATTGCCTAACTCAGAAGCAACTTTTCAAGAGTCCTCCTTGACTTTGCATCAAATAATAATAATAATAATAATAATAATAATAATAATAATAATAATAATAATAATAATAATAGTAGTAGTAGTAGTAGTAGTAATACTAATAATACTAATAATACTAATAATACTAATACTAATACTACTACAATAATACTAATACTAATACTAATACTAATACTAATACTAATACTAATACTAATAATACTACTACTACTACTACTACTAATAATAATAATAATAATAATAATAATAATAATAATAATAATAATAATAATAATAATAATAATAATAATAATAATAATAATAATAATAATAATAATGCTCTGGGACTTCAGAAATCAAACAGACAAGCACCTGCAACATAACACCCCGGACTTAACAATTGTCGATAAGAAAGACAAAAAAAGTCTGGATAGTGGACGTGGCGGTGCCTGGAGACAGCAGAAGAGACGAGAAAGAACTGGAGAAGATAACAAAATACAAAGACCTACAAATAGAAATAGAAAGACTATGGCAAAAGCAAGCAGGGTAGTACCAATAGTAATAGGCGCCTTGGGTGCAATCCCAAAACAACTGGAACACCACTTGGACACCATCATCGGCATTGACAAATTCGCCATTAGTCAATTGCAAAAGACAGCCTTACTAGGAACTGCTTCCATCCTGTGATGAGATCTGTAATACCATCAAACATCCACATCTGTCTACCCAGGTCCTTGGTAAGGGTTCGATAGGTAGACAAAAATGCCAAATCCAGTCTGAACATCTGGCTGACTGTGTGATGAACAACAACAACAACAACAACAACAACAACAACAACAACAACAATAATAATAATAATAATAATAATAATAATAATAATAATAATAATAATAAAGTTGGAAGGTACCTTGGAGATCATCTAGTCCCACCCCCTGCTCAGGCAGGAAACCCTATATCATTTCAGACAAATGGCTGTCCAGTCTCTTCTTAAAAACTTCCAGTGTTGGAGCATTCACAGCTTCTGGAGGCAGCTTGTTCCACTGGTTAATTGTTCTCACTGTCAGGAAGTTTCTCCTTAGTTCTAGGTTGCTTCTCTCCTTGCTTAGTTCCCACCCGTTGCTTCTTGTCATGCCTTCAGGTGCTTTGGAGAATAGCTTGACTCCCTCTTCTTTGGGTCAGCCCCTGAGATACTGGAACACTGCTATCATGTCCCCCCTCATCCTTCTCTTCATTAAACTAGACATACCCAATTCCAGCAGCCTTTCCTTATATGCTTTAGCCTCCAGTCCCCTAATCATATTTGTTGCTCTTCTCTGTACTCTTTCTAGAGTCTCAACATCTTTTTTACATCGTGGTGACCAAAACTGGATTCAGTATTCCAAGTGTGGCCTTACTAAGGCATTGTAAAGTGGTATTAACACTTCATGTGATCTTGATTCTATCCCTCTGTTAATGCAGCCCAGCACTGAGTTGGCCTTTTTGGCAGCTGCAGCACACGGCTGGCTCATATTTAGGTGATTGTCCACTAGGACTTCGAGGTCCCTCTCACAGTTAGTACTATTGAGCAAGGTACCCCCTATACTATACCTGTGCATTTGGTTTTTCTTGCCCAAATGTAGAACCTTGCTTTTTTCACCATTGAATTTCATTTTGTTAGATAGCGCCCAGTGTTCAAGTCTGTCCAGATCCTCCTGTATCCTAAGCCTGTCTTCTGGAGTGTTGGCTATTCCTGCAGCTTGGTGTCATCTGCAAATTTGATGAGTTCCCCATCTATCCCCTCATCCAAATTGTTGATAAAGATGTTGAAGAGCACTGGGCGCAGAACAGAGCCCTGGGGCACCCCACTACACACTTCCCTCCATGTAGTTTTCTGCAGGAAACTAAAAGGACCAGCAAGGACCCAGCAAGTCAACTATGAATTCCAGCTACAATAAATGGTATCCCTAGTGGAGTAGTAAATACAGTGACCCCTTCTCCAGCCTTTCCAACTCTGTTACTCTGTTAAATGATTTTATATGTCTTTGACTGAGAGCTGTCCCAAGAGAACTGGAAAATGGGCAGCTACTGTATACAAATGTTTTACATTAGTTTAAAGAAATAAAATGAAGACGTGGAATCATGTCTTGTTTTTCAGAAATGCTCCTGGGTGAATCTCTTTGAAAGGTGTCTAGCTAGATGAATCAAAAGTTGGAATTAAGATTGCCGGGAGAAATATCAACAACCTAAGATATGCAGATGATACCCTTCTAATGGCAGAAAGCGAAGAGGAACTAAAGAGCCTCTTTGATGCAGGTGAAGAAGGAGAGTGCAAAAGTTGGCTTGAAACTCAACATCAAGAAAACCAAGATCATGGCATCCGGCCCTCTCAATTCCTGACAAACAGATGGAGAAGAAATGGAGGTAGTGACAGATTTTATCTTCCTGGGCTCCAAGATCACTGCAGATGGGGACTGCAGCCAAGAAATTAAAAGACGCTTGCTCCTGGGGAGGAAAGCTATAGTAAATCTAGACAGCATACTAAAAAGCAGAGACATCACCCTGCCAGCAAAAGTGCGTATAGTCAAGGCCATGGTTTTCCCAGTTGCAATGTATGGCTGTGAAAGCTGGACCATAAGAAAGGCTGAGCACCAAAGAATGGAGGCCTTTGAACTATGGTGCTGGAGAAGACTCCTGCGAGTCCCCTGGACTGCAAGGCGATCAAACCGGTCAGTCCTAGAGGAGATCAACCCCGACTGCTCTTTAGAAGGTCAGATCCTGAAGTTGAAACTCAAGTACTTTGGCCACCTCATGAGAAGGAAGGACTCACTGGAGAAGAGCCTAATGCTGGGAAAGATGGAGGACAATAGAAGAAGGGGACGACAGAGAATGAGGGGGCTGGATGGAGTCACTGAAGCAGTAGATGTGAGCTTCAATGGACTCCAGAAGATGGTATAGGAAGGCCTGGAGGAACGTTGTCCATGAGGTCACGATGGGTCGGACACGACTTCGCAACTAACAACAAAGTATTTTTCCATATGTATCTAGAGAAAGCTCTTCTTCCTTTTTGGCCTTTGACTGTGTCCCATTTCTGTTATAGAATTATAGAATTATACAGCTGAAAGGGACCAGAGAGGTCTTCTAGTCTAAACTCCTGCCCAAGGCAGGAGTCATGTTCATTCATATGTCGTACTGTACCTTCATACAAATATATACTCTATTGGTGCTATGTGAAGTATAGGGAGATGAGCTGATGTGGCATCAACCATTTGACTGGGATGGTCTCCTGCTTTGAAGAGGGGGTTGGATTGGAAGACCTCTAAGGTCCCTTTCAGCCCTATGATTCTATAATTCTATGGACATAAATGGAATAGCTCTCTTCCAACCCTATGATTCTATGAACTCACCAAACTGGGTGGATTCCTACAACATCCTCAGTTGTCTGTTATCTAAACCTAATAACTAACTATAAAGGCAGTCCTCACTTAATGGTTGGTCATTAGAGGGAGCACCAATATGGAAATAAGGAGGGATTGGTGAGAACAATTAATCAATGGAGGAGCTTGCCTCCTGGAGTTCTAGGTGGTTCAATCCTGGAGTTCTAGGTGCTTCAACCCTGGAAGTTTTTCAGAAAAGATTGGAGAAACATTTGTCCAAGATGGTATACGTCTCCTGCTTTGAAAGCTGATTGGGTGACTTAGGACCAATCAGCAGGAGAACTTGAGTTCTTCTCCCACCTTAGGCATGAAAGCTGATTGGGTGGCTTAGGGCCAATCAGCAGGAGAACCGGAGTTCTTGTCCTACATTACGCTTGAAAACTGGCTGGGCAACTTTAAGCCAGTCCCTCCCTCTCAGCCCAACCCACCTCACAGGATTGTTGTGGGGAAAAGAGGAGGAAGTTGTGTTGAATATGTTCACCGCCTTGAGATATTAGTAAAAAATAGTAACCCCTCCCTTCCAGCCCCATGATTCTTTGATTCTGTGATTTTATGGTTCAGCCCTAGGATTCCATGTCCTGACCTTAATTGTTACCCATCTCACATTTTGAAATGACAGGAAGCAGAATTCCCACTTAGGACTAATCTTCGCGGCTTCTCCACAGTAGCTCAACAGGTTCTCCTGGTGGGAGAACTTGAAATTATGGTGGTTTATTACACAGCATTTATCATGCCACGCTTGTTAGCATGCTGTTTTATGGGCACATTGCTCTGCGGTGCAACCATTTCAGCGTGTGCAAACGCTACATTTTCCGATTAATTTGCATTAGATATAATCTAAAGATAAACGAGTTCAATGTATCTCATTCCACCGACAGGAATCGATGACTGGCAGTTTGATAGAAATCCATCACGACGGGGACAGGAATCCTCCTGCAGATCAACAGACAGACCAACGGA
>NW_015390470.1:16082-19388 GCF_001527695.2 Protobothrops mucrosquamatus | reverse complement strand
TATTTTATTTTATTTTATTTTATTTTATTTTATTTTATTTTATTATTTTATTTTATTTTATTTTATTTTATTTTATTTTATTTTATTATTTTATTTATCTATTTTATTTTTATTATTTTACTTTACTTTATTTTATCTATTTTATTTTATTATTTCATTTCACTTCTTGTTTCTATTCTGTTTCTATTCCATTATTCTATTATTTTATTTTTCTTTTCTATTTTATGATTTGCTTTTTGCGTTTGTATCCCACCTTTATTATTTCTTTAAAAAAAAAACGGAAGGCAGCGAACATACCCAACTCAACTTCTCCTCTTACTTTCTGCATGACAAGTATCCTGTGAGGTGAGTTGGGATGAGAAAGAGGGATTGGCCCACAGTCACCCAGCTGACTTTCATACTTAAGGTGGGACTAGAACTCACAGTCTCCTGGTGATTGGCCCAAAGTCTCCCAGTTGGCTTTCATGCTTAAGGCGGGATTAGAAGTCTCAGTCTCCTGGTAATTGGCCCAAAATCACCCAGCTGGCTTTCATGGCTAAAGCAGGACTAGAAGTCACAGTCTCCCACTTTCTATCCTTAAATACTAATCAGTTCTCTAGGCAATGCAGAGTGTCAGTTATATTTACCAAATTTGTATGGTTGCCCTTCTCACAGAAAGTGACTCTGGCTGGCGTACAACAATCCAGTAAATAAAAAAAGTAAAGAAATAAAAGAGCCAGTAGTATAAACCCTTATATAACAACGACAAAAAAGAATTAAAAATTATCAAACCAAAGCTATAACAGGAAAAGATAGTAATAGATGGAGGGATGTCAAGGATGGATGGATGGATGGATGAATGGATGGATGGATGGATAAATGGATGGATGGATGGATAAATGGATGGATGGATGGATGGATGGATGGATGGATGGATGGATGGATGAACGGATACACAGATAGACATAGACAGACACAGACAGACAGACAGAGATGGATAGATAGATAGATAGATAGATAGATAGATAGATAGATAGATAGATAGATAGATAGATAGATAGATAGAGATGAGAGACATATTATAGATATAGATATAGAGATGACACAGACAGACAGACAGACAGACAGACAGACAAATAGATAAAGTAGGTAGGTAGGTAGGTAGACAGGCAGACCCATCATACAATTCCCTTTTGGGGTTAGCTGCACAAAACAGAGTACAGAAAAAGAGCAAGAAATTGTGAGCCCAAGAAATCTGAAACCTAAGGCAAGATAAAACTAAAAAACAAGGAAATAAAATTAGGTTTAGTTTAGGTTTAGTTTGGGCTTAGTTTAAACAAACTTCATACATTCCAGCAAACAAAATATTGTGTTGCTTAACATTCTCAGCTCTTTTTTCCCCAGGATCTGATGAACTTATTCAGACACAGCTCTCTCAGTCTCCCCAGTTTCCCCTCCAATTACCTCCAGTCAACCCCTCCTCCTCGTCCTCCTCCTCCTCCTCCTCGTCCTCCTCGTCCTCCTCCTCACCCTCCTTCTCCTTCTCCTTCTCCTTTCCCTTCCTCTTTCTTCTTGTTTTTTAATTCAGCCTTCGCTCGTCCTCTCAATCTGGCCCAGCTTCCTCAATGCAGTCCTTTTTTTCCCCTTGAGGGGGTCTGCGGTGTGCATGGCTTATTGATATGGATTTTACTTTTTGTATGCATTGGGATTTTAAATCATTTATTTGTTCGTTGCCTAGGACCTTCAGGAAGAAACAGCATACCAGGATTGTAAACAAACAAACAAACAAATTGGCTGGCATGAAATCCATATTCATTCACCATCCCTAAAGTTTTGACCTTCTGCTTGTGGCAGCACATACTTTTTCGGTTCCCAATTCCCACAGCATTGTGGCTTTCTGTTATGTTTCTCCCGACATCCCTAACTCTTATTTCCAGGTAGACATATGACCTTACATACAACTATAATTATTTTTTTCCAGCATTTGTTCATCTCTTGCAGCAGACCTCATCCTATACTTGACCTTTTGATCAATATAGCAATAGCATAGCAATAGCCTTTTTAGCTTATATAACAGAATAACAGAATTGGAAGGGAATCTGGAGGTCTTCTACTCCAATCCCCTGCTTAAGCAGGAGTTCCTATACCATTCCATATAAGTGGCTGTCCAATCTCTTCTTAAAAGCCTCCAGTGATGGGGCACCCACAACTTCTAGAAGCAAGCCACTCCACTGGTTAATTGTCGTAACAGGTAATTTCTCCTTGGTTCTAGGTTGCTTTCCTCCTTGATTAGTTTTCATCCATTGTTTCTTGTCTTGCCTTCTGATGCTTTGGAAAATAACATGACCCCTTATTTTTGTGGTAGCCTCCCTACTGCTATCATATCACCCCTAGTCGTTCTTTATATACCACTCCATAGCACAGTTACAATGTCAGGGAATAGAATAGAATAGAATAGAATAGAATAGAATAGAATAGAATAGAATAGAATAGAATAGAATAGAATAGAATAGAATATGGAATGGAATGGAATGGAATGTTTTGAATAAGAGTTAAAGGACTAGATGACAAGATGTATTAAATGGAATGTTTAAAGATTAAACATATTTGTAATTATGGTTAAAAAGAATAAGAAATTTAGAAAATAAATACATATTAGCTTAGGAGGGATATATATTTTAAGTAATATGTTATTTTTTATGCTTTTTTTACTCTTGCTTTTCTTTCTTTTTTACTGTTTTATCTATTCCTTAAGAAATGTAAAAGGGTGAGATGGTTCATATGGAAAAATAGAATTAAATTCTTAAATGTAATTAATTTTTGAGAAAATCTTAACCAGTAAGAATATCTAGAATTTGGTTGGAGAAACAAATTAAAATAAGGACTGTAACAGGATCTATTATAAGGCAACCAGAATGATTGGATAGAAAAGAAATATTATATTTATGTGATTATTATTTTTAGGACTATTGGGAATATATATATATATATATATATATATATATATTTAAAGTCAATCAGATAATAATAAAGCACTCTGGGATGTAAGGTAAAAGGCTTTTTTTATTAATTGCTGAGCTTTCGTTAACAACCTGTTAACATCATCAGAGCAAAGGGCTAAATGAGAAGGGGGGAGTAAGCGCATAAATTTACATAACAGTTCTATAACAGTTTTAGTGAGGCATGTGCACATAGCATGCTTAAGAAGCTCTTAAAGGGATAAAGCAGTCAGTCTCAAGACCATTTTCAAAAGTCGCGCTTGTCAGCTGTTTGGTGCGTAGATCCAGCGCGCCTATCAGCTGTTTGGGAATTGGGCTGTAATGTTTG
>NW_015390470.1:10674-13248 GCF_001527695.2 Protobothrops mucrosquamatus | reverse complement strand
TATATATATATATATATATATATATATAATTGTTGTCTATCAAAACAATAAGAATTGCATTAACTCAATGTTTGCAGAAGAGGATATTTTGAGAAAAGAGGAAATCAACTAAAACTATTATGTGGATTACGGATTGTAGAAATCAATTGTTAATTATTGTTTTACCAATGTTACCCAGACAACACACTGTTCACCAATTATTAAGTAATTTATGTTTTTAAAAAATCAATAAAATATATTTACAAAAATAGAATAGAATAGAATAGAATAGAATAGAATAGAATAGAATAGAATAGAATAGAATAGAATAGAATAGAATAGAACGGAACGAAACAGAATAGAATGGAGAAATGTAGAACAGAACAGAACAGAATAGAACAGAATAGAATAGAATAGAGAAATGTAGAATAGAATAGAATGGAATAGAATAGAATAGAATAGAATAGAACAGAACAGAACAGAACAGAACAGAACAGAACAGAACAGAATAGAATAGAATAGAATAGAATAGAATAGAATAGAATAGAATAGAATAGAATAGAGAAATGTAGAATAGAATAGAATAGAATAGAATAGAATAGAATAGAATAGAATAGAATAGAATAGAATAGAATATCAGACACTTGGCAACTGGCATGTATATATGACAGTTGCCATCTCTCAGAGCCACGAGATCCCCTTTTGTGACCTTCTGACAAGCAAAGTCAATGGGGAAGCCAGATTCCCTTCACAACCAAGATACCCAATCACAACTGCAGTGATTCTCTTTTAACAACTGGAAAGGTCGTAAAATGGGGCAAAGCCCATTTATCAACAGTCTCGCATAGCAATGGAAAATTTGGGCTCAAAGGTGGCGATACGTTCAAGACTGCGTGTACAAATAATTTGGATTCTCATGTGAAGTGTTAATATTACTTTACAAGGCCTTGGTAAGGCCACACTTAGAATACTTTATCCAGTCTTGGTCACCACGATATAAAAAAGATGTTGAGACTCTAGAAAGAGCACAGAGGAGAGCAACAAAGAGGATCAGGAGACTGGGGGTTAAAACATATGAAGAACGGTTGAAGGATTTGAGTATGTCTAGTCTAGTGAAAAGAAGGACTAGGGGTGACATGATAGCATCTTCTAATGTTTGAGGGCCTGCCACAAAGAAGAGGAGGGCGTCAACCTATTTTCTAAAGCACCAGAAGTCAGGACAAGAAACAATGGATGGAAACTAACCAAGGAGAGAAGCAAGGAGAAAATTCCTAACGGTGAGAGAAATCAACCAGTGGAACAGTTTGCCACCAGAAGTTGTTGAGTTCTCCATCACCGAAGGCATTCAAAAAGAGACTGGACAACCATTTGTCTGACATCATATAGGAGGTTGGACTAGAAGACAAGAAACAATGGATGGAAGCTAATCAAAGAGAGAAACAACCTGGAACTAAGGAGAAACTTCCTAACAGTGAGAACAATCAACTAGTGCAGTGGTGGCAAACCTATGGCACGGGTGCCAGAGGCGGCACTCAGAGCCCTCTCTGTGGGCACACGTGCCGTCGCCCCAGTCCTAGGCCTTTAGCTGGGTTTTATAAAACCTTTTCGCTTTAGGCCTCCGCCGCCGTATGCAAAAAAAAAAAAGGTTCAATCAATCAATCAATTTCAACTTCTTGCGGGGAAAAAAAAGATCTTGCAAAGTTGGAATTGATTGATTGAACTTTTTAGTCCCACCCAGTCTGCTGTTACCACCACAGCCACGCCCAGCCAATGGGCCACACCCAGCCAATGGGCCACGCCCACCCGGCACCCGACGATGCATACGTGGGTTTTGTGTTGCAGTTTGGGCACTCAGTCTCTAAAAGGTTCGCCATCACTGAACTAGTGGAATGGCTTGCCTTCAGAGGTTGTGGGTGCTTCATCACTGGAGGCTTTCAAAAAGTGATGGAACAACCATTTATCCAAAATGGGATAGGGTCTTCTCTTCGAGCAGGGGGCTGGACTAGAAGACCTCCTAGGTCCCTTCCAATTCTATTATTCTACGTTCTAGAGAGGTTGAGAATACTTATTCAAAGATACACTTCTTGATATTTAATATGACTTTTCTTTTTTTACAGTACACAGGATTTTAGTATTTCACGCTGTCCTTTTGCATTGGACAGTATTTGCTCACTGGAAGTTTGCCACGTCTGTTTGTTTTCCTTTCTTTTTATTGACGATGACTACGCTATTTCCTTAATTGGTTTTATTTTACCATTATTGTTTTTTATTGGTAACAGCTCCATTTCAGGGTCAGAAGGCGGAAAGCTAATTTCTTAAGTAAAACAATTACTGCTAATGTTAGAGAATTTCTCCATCTTTGATGAAAGAGGGAAGTGCTGAAATTCCATCTATATCTGCTGTCAGCACCATATGGCTAGGAACAGAGTTGTAAAATCCACTGGGGAATCAGACTACGGTAATCTCTTGGATATGGCCCTGTGGGTCTCTTGGGGAAAAAAATATGAAAATGATTCAGCCTTGTCTTGAGGAGGAGGAGGAGGAGGAGGAGGAGAAGGAGGAGGAGGAGGAGGAGGAGGAGGAAATGGAGGAGGA
>NW_015390470.1:3581-7780 GCF_001527695.2 Protobothrops mucrosquamatus | reverse complement strand
GACCCCAAATGGGGTCCCGACCCACAGGTTGAGAACCACTGGGCTAGCCGGCCACGTGGTCTGCTAATGGTTCCTGCACAGATCTCTGCAACCTGTTCCATAAGTTTAACTCGGTACATTACAGCTTTTATCCTTCCCTTTCCCCCACCCCCTTGTCTTGAAGGTGAAATTTCAGAAAAAAAATCTCTTCTTAGGACAACGCTTTGCAACCGGAGTTACCAAATTCACTGACACCGCAGCCCGTGAGGGTTTTATATTGTCGATTTTGCAAGGATAATCACTTTTTGGCTCATCACCGCTTTCATAAGAATTTTTCTTTTTCAGATTTGTTTCACTCGGATTATTTATCCTCTGACAGAAATATAACCCTTTCTCTCGACGTTGCAAAAAAATTTTGCTTTATAGTTTGCAAAATTCGGCAAGGGTTAATGAGCTAATGTCAGAAAATGTGTCATCTTCCAGCTTTATTGTTTACTCTATGTACTTTTGGGCTTTATGTTGATGGGCCAATGACTGTAATAAAGAATATCTATCTTCTTTGTCCCCAGGCATGTAAACAGCTATCTTTCCTGACATCATTTTAATCTGGGTGGCCGTGTTAGAGAACTGAGCTAATATCAGGAATCCAGTTTTGTTTTGTTTTTTAAAAAATATTTTTTCTTACTTTAGAAGTACTGCTTGTGTTTGAGCATCCCAAATGATCACACTGTGATCAAAATCAAGCAAGCAATCAATCAGAATAAAGCTGGAAGGAACCTTGAAGGTCTTCTAGTCCAAACTCCTACTCAACTAGGAGACCTTATACAATTTGATACAACTGGCTGCCCAGTCTCTTCTTAAAAATCTCCAATGATGGAGTGGGAAGATAACTTGGGAAGACAATTGCTTCCACTGGTTGATTGTCCTCACTGTTAGGAAGTTTCTTCTTAATTCCAGGTTGCTTCTCTCCTTGGTTAGTTTCCATCCATTGTTTCTTGTCCTGCCTTCTGGTGCTTTGGAAGATAAGTGGACCCCCTCTTTGTGGCTACCCCTCAAATACTGGAAGACTGCTGTCATGTCACCCTTGGTCCTTCTTTTCTCCAGACTAGCCTAACCCAAATCCTGCAACCATTCTTTGTATGTTTTAGTCTCCAGGTCTTTAATCATCCTAGTTGCTCTTCTCTGCACTTTTTCCAAAGTCGCAATATCTTTTTTCTCCTCTCACTCCACAGCTTATTTTTTTTTTNGGTAATCTCTTGGATATGGCCCTGTGGGTCTCTTGGGGAAAAAAATATGAAAATGATTCAGCCTTGTCTTGAGGAGGAGGAGGAGGAGGAGGAGGAGAAGGAGGAGGAGGAGGAGGAGGAGGAGGAAATGGAGGAGGAGGAGAGGGAGGAGAAAGAGGACGAGGGGGAAGGAGAGAGGGAAGAGGGGGGAGGGGAGAGGGAGAGGGAGAGGAAAAAGCAGTGGTGGAATTCAGCCAGTTAGCACCAGTTTGGCAGAACTGGTAGCTATTTTTCTGTTGCCCAGGTCCAGAATGGACTTCCGAAAGCGGCATCCACCCAGACAACCAATTGTTCAACTGTTTGAATCCCACCATTGGGGAGGAGGAGGAGGAGGAGGAGGAGGAGGAAGTGGAGGAGGAGGAGGAGGAGGAGGAGGAGGAGAGGATGTGTTATAGCCATCCCAGTCAAAAAGATCCCCTTTTAATCTTTTAGCTTACAATCCTAAAATAAGTGAAAGAGTATTGCATACAACTGTTGGGGTTACATTGTTTTGAAATTGTTTTGCTTCTTGTTCAGAATTTTTTCGAAAGTCCCAGCTTGTCCCCTTTTGGAATTTCATTGCACCCCTTCCAACATTTTCTTCTTTCCCATGTAGGAAGAGTTTTGTAAATTCGACTAAAAGTAAAACAGAATACAACCACAGTCTCTAACCTATTCATTCATTCATTCATTCATTCATTCATTCATTCATTCATTCATTCATTCATTCATTCATTCAAGACATTTATATGGCCACCCAACTCACTCTCCATGACTCCAAGAAGCTTACAGAAATAAAACCCCAAATGAAAAACCCACTCTTCTTCCACCTCCCTTTATATAAAGGCTCTTAAAGAGATACAGACCCTGCTGAGTCATTCCCATCATTACATCTTACATTTTACGTTACATAAGCTGACAACTATCAAATTAACCACTTAATGTCCTCTGCATCATCTTGGGGTCTCCTGGCCTAACCAGGTCTTCACTCTTTGTTTTCAAAGAGTCAAGGAGAGGGTCAATCTTATCTCCATAGGGTTGAGGTTCCACAGAGAGGAAACCATCACCGGGTAGGCCCTTCTTCTTGGTCCCATCAGATGGATCTCCTTAGGAGAGAAGACCCATAACATACCCTGCCTCCCCACACTTGTGGGTCAGATAAATATAGCTGTAGATAGATGGTCCTTCAATTAATCTTTTCAAGGTATTGATTTAACAGCTAACCAGCTTATGCAATGTAAAATGTAAGATGTAATGATGTGAATGACTCAGCAGGGTCTGTGTCTCTTTAAGAGCCTTTGTATAAAGGGAAGGCTCTGCTGATGTGCTACCTCTCTTCCGTTTCTTGCTGTAACTGTGGTTTGTTGGATCCTGCTGTATTAGCACGTGTATGTATATTGTTCCTGATGTATGATAGTGTAAGAGAAACCACCATTTAATACAAGCCACTGTTTACTGTGTTTACTCCTGGGTTATCTCACGCAATAAGGCTGTGCATGCTCTGACAAACCTTGCCTGAAACCTTGTAGGCCAGTGGTGGCGAACCTATGGCAGGGGTACCAGAGGCGGCACTCAGAGCCCTCTCTGTGGGCACGCGCACCATCGCCTCAGTCCTAGGCCTTCAGCTGGGTTTTATAAAACCTTTTCACTTTAGGCCTCTGCCGCCATGTGCCAAAAAAAAAAATGGTTCAATCAATCAGTGAATTTCAACTTCTTGCGGGAAAAAAAAAGATCTTGCAAAGTTGGAATTGATTGATTGAATTTTTTAGTCCCACCCAGTCTGCCGTTATCACGACAGCCATGCCCACCCAATGGGCCACACCCAGCCAATGGGCCACACCCAGCCAATGGGCCACACCAACCTGGCACCCAACGATGCATAAGTGGGTTTTGGGTTGCAGTTTGGGCACTCAGTCTCTCAAAGGTTCGCCATCACTGTTGGCCTTTAAAGGTGACAACCAGCACCTTGAATTGGACCTGGAATCGGCAGCTCTCACAAGTGAAGTGACGTGTGCAAATGTAGACTTGCACAGAACCATGCAGTTGCCACATGTTGAACGTTAGTTTTTTTTTTTTCCTGTCTGCCTGCCTGAAAATACCTTTGCAAATCGTCAGTCAATATGCCTAAGACCAGCCCAATACTTATGCTGAAGTACAATTCCGAAATTCAGACAGCTTTTGTTCTGTTTTCTGCTTGGTTCAGCATTGAAGAGGCAACAGTATTAAACAAGTACTTCTTTATTGAAGGTCAAAACAGAAACTAACAAGCATGGCTCCGCCCCTATTTATACATTCAGCTTTGGGCAGCGTCAGCCAATGAATGCACCGTATTCTCCCGCTCAAATGCATACTAATCAGTCTTGTAGACAACAAATCTGGCTAGCCCAGTGGTTCTCAACCTTTTTAATGCCGCGACCCCAACCGGTCGTAAGTTGAGGACTAAACCGGTCGTAAGTCAAGGACTAAACCGGTCATAAGTCGAGGACTAAACCGGTCATAAGTTGAGGACTACCCAACCGGTCGTAAGTTGAGGAATTTCCCTGCCCGGGAGCGCCGCGCATGCGTGGTTCCGCCCCCTGCGCCGGCCGAGGCGTAGCTGGCAAGTGGCAGAGACGGAGCAGGCCGACCACAGCTGGCCCAGCCCAAGGGAGGTAAGGCACCCGCCGGAAAAGGGGAAAAAAATGGCGGACAAAAAAAATGGCGGACAAAAAAATGGCGGACAGCCTTGCTTGGCGACCCCCATGAAATGGTCGATCGACCCCAAATGGGGTCCCGACCCACAGGTTGAGAACCACTGGGCTAGCCGGCCACGTGGTCTGCTAATGGTTCCTGCACAGATCTCTGCAACCTGTTCCATAAGTTTAACTCGGTACATTACAGCTTTTATCCTTCCCTTTCCCCCACCCCCTTGTCTTGAAGGTGAAATTTCAGAAAAAAAATCTCTTCTTAGGACAA
>NW_015390470.1:0-1657 GCF_001527695.2 Protobothrops mucrosquamatus | reverse complement strand
ACCCCTCAAATACTGGAAGACTGCTGTCATGTCACCCTTGGTCCTTCTTTTCTCCAGACTAGCCTAACCCAAATCCTGCAACCATTCTTTGTATGTTTTAGTCTCCAGGTCTTTAATCATCCTAGTTGCTCTTCTCTGCACTTTTTCCAAAGTCGCAATATCTTTTTTCTCCTCTCACTCCACAGCTTATTTTTTTTTTTAATCTGTCCCCAAGGATAATCTTGAACATTTACCTTAATTACATAATCCCTAAATGCATGGGAAATACCCATGGGAAAATGGATACAGAGTAATGGTTCACAAAAGTGTGAACATCCCAGTTCAATCATGCAGAAATAACTCTTTAGGGGACCAAGAAAAAAAATGTCCTCCATACCTGCTGATAGACAGGGAAGAAATCTGAGATCAAATGCAGGGGATTTCTACAATAATTAGCAATAGCAATACCACTTAGACTTACATACCACTCCACAGTGCTTTACATCCCTCTCTAAGCGGTTTACAGAGTCAGCCTCTTGCCCCCAACAATCTGGGTCCTCATTTTACTGACCTCGGAAGGATGGAAGGCTGAGTCAACCTTGAGCCGGTGAGAATCAAACTGCTGTCAGTGGGCAGAGTTAGTCTGCAATACTGCATTTTGACCATTGTGCCACCACACCTCAGAATAACTGTACTAATCTGCTACAAGATTTGTGGATATTTATTTACTTACTTATTTACTTACTCACTCACTCACTCACTCACTCACTCACTCACTCACTCACTCACTCACTCATTCATTCATTCATTCATTCATTCATTCATTCATTCGTATCCTGCCTTAATTAGTTTTACAAATAACTCAAGGCAGCTAACATACCCAACACATCATTCTTCTCCTCTTTCCCTAACGACAACAACAACAACCTGGTGAGGTGAGTTGTTATGAGAAAGAGTGACTGGACCAAAGTCACCCAAAATTGGCTTTTGTGGCTGGGATGGAATTTGTGGGGAGGGGAAGAGGAGGAGGAGGAAGAGGAGGAGGAGGAGGAGGAGGAGGAGGAGGAGGAGAGGATATGTTATAGCCATCCCAGTCAAAAAGATTCCCTTTTAATCTTTTAGTTTACAGTCCTAAAATACAACTGTTGGGGTTACATTGCTTTGAAATTGTTTTGCTTCTTGTTCAGAATTTTTACGAAAGTCCCAGCTTGTCCCCTTTTGGAATTTCATTGCACCCCTTCCAACATTTTCTTCTTTCCCATGTAGGAAGAGTTTTGTAAATTCGACTAAAAGCAAAAAAGAACACAACCACAGTCTCTAACCTATTCATTCATTCATTCATTCATTCATTCATTCATTCATTCATTCATTCATTCATTCATGCATTCATTTGTTAAGGACATTTATATGGCCACCCAACTCACTCACTCACTCACTCCTCCTCCTCCTCCTCCTCCTCCTCCTCCTCCTCCTCTTCCTCCTCTCTTCAAAACCTACTCCCATCTCTCACTGATGATGCTACCTAATTGGGTAATGAAACATCTTCAAGAAAAGACCCAGAACAACCAAGCTCAGAGAGCATAAAAGACCTCCATTTGAGGATCTCATTAATGATGAAATTTTGTCTGTCACATACGGACATATATATTTTTTTAATAAGGCCTGCTCTTTTTTTTTT
>NW_015390469.1:87274-89370 GCF_001527695.2 Protobothrops mucrosquamatus | reverse complement strand
TTTGAATGGTCACTAAACAAATGGCTGTGATTCAGGAACTGCCTGTCCTGGTAATTTGGAATGATTTCGGCAGCACCGCAACCCTCACCAGATCCTCTTTCCCTGGTCTAGAAATCCCAAATTTGCTAGGCACAAAGAAGGAAGACAGGGCCCCGTAGGCCAGGGGTAGGCAACCTTGGCTCTTTTATGACTGGTGGACTTCAACTCCCAGAATTCCTCAGCCAGCATGGCTCAGCTTGGAAACTTCTCCCTTTCCCCTCAGCGTGGCTGGCTCAGGAATTCTGGGAGTTGAAGTCCACGAGTCATAAAAGAGCCAAGGTGGCCTATCCCTGCCATAGACGTCTTTTATCATAGGAAAGACTTTGGCGCCACCTCCTGACTGCATAAAAACATGACATTTACTATTGTCCTCCAGGTCAAGGTTGTTCGCAAAAGTGCTTTTTTTTTTCAGGAGACAACTGGACTTTCTTGTTTTTCTTTGAAGACGTTTTGCTTCTCATCCCAGAAGCTTCTTCAGCTCTGACTGGATGGTGGGGAACCGGAGGATTTATACTCCTTGCAGACAGCTGGTCATTTGCATCCTTTTAGGGAGTTGTTGAGACCACCTGGAGGTTTACCTGTGTCATCGGGGTCACCGGAATAGTGCAAACGGGCGTGGAGCTTTCTTGGCTGCAAGGACGTCCAGGTGCCTCTTGAATAATCACCTTTGGGACGTGGCTGTTTGATTCTTTTCTCCATTTCAATCCATCAAATTAGAGCTGGAAGGTCTTCTAATAATCTAACCGCTGCTCAAGCAGGAGACCCGCTACCAGTTCAGACAACTGGCTGTCCAGTCTCTTCTTAAAAACCTCCAGTGATGGAGCACCCAAAACTTCTGGTGGCGAGCAGTTCCACTGGTTAATTGTTTTCCCTCTTAGGAAGTTCCTCCTTAATTCCATGTTGCTTCTCTCCTCGATGAGTTTCCATCCGTTGCTTCTGGTCCTGCCTTCAGGGGCTTTGGAGAATAAGTTGACCCCCTCCTCTTTTTCGTGGCAGCCCCTCAAATACTGGAAGGCTGCAGTTGGAAACTCCTGTTAAAGCCTCACATCAAGCCAGCATTCATGGGACCCAAACAATACTTGATCACAAATCAACGCCAATAACTTAGCACAGGGGCAGGCAACCTTGGCTCTTTTTTGACTTGTGGACTTCAACTCCCAGAATTCCTGAGCCAGCCATGCTGAGGGAAAAAGGGAGAGGTTTCCAAGCTGAGCCATGATGGCTCAGGAATTCTGGGAGTTGAAGTCCACCAGTCATAAAGCGGCCTAGGTTTAGGCCAGAGGTAGGCAACCTTGGCTCTTTTTTGACTTGTGGACTTCAACTCCCAGAATTCCTGAGCCAGCCACGCTGAGGGGAAAGGGAGAGGTTTCCACGCTGAGCCATGCTGGCTCAGGAATTCTGGGAGTTGAAGTCCACGAGTCATAAAAAAGCCAAGGTTGCCTACCCCTGGCTTAGCGGATTCTTCATTGCGTAGCCCTGATTTCATTTATAAAGGTTGCAACTCCCTGATTATCTCTGGATATGTCTGCGTTGTCTTATCTCGGCGCTTTTCATCGGATCCTGAGGCTGGAAGGGACCTCCAGAGGCCTGCTAGTCCAACCCAGCTGGCGGGCAACGGCCGTTTCCTCCGTTGCCCTCCAGAGGGCGCCCAAGGAAGAGAAGGCAGAGGAGGAGTCGCGGCAAGAGCCGGAAGGAGCGACCCTTCTCCCGCGCCCTCACTAAACATGGCGGCGCGCGGAAATTGCGCCACCGCGCCGCCACGTGGCGCCCGAGGGGAGAGGGAAGGGGAAAAAGAAAAATAAAACCACCCGGGCGTGCCCTGATCCAAGATGGCCGCCGCGCCTTCAGGCGGAGCGCGGGACGCGGCCGGGGGGCGGAGCGCGGCGGGGGAGGGGCCGGCCGGGGCTCCCAGACCCCGCGCCATGCCCGCCTGGCTGGAGCGGCTGGCCGAGGTGGTGCTGCGGCTGCCGCCCGTCGTCCTGCTGGACCTGCTCTACCGGTGGGACGTGCAGGCCTTCGCCGACTCGGGGCGCCCCCTGGCGGGGCGGCTTCACCTG
>NW_015390469.1:82459-85242 GCF_001527695.2 Protobothrops mucrosquamatus | reverse complement strand
CCCCCCCTTTTTCCCCCCCTTTTCCTTAGGCCACCTGCTGTGCCTGGTGGTGGTGCTGCTCCCCCTCTGCTCCCTGGTGCAGCTCTACCTCCGCCTGGTGGCGCTACTACTGCTCTACGTGGCCCACCAGGCCGCCTGGTAAGTGGGCCGCTCCGGGCCCCCCGCCCCACCCCCAGGAGGAAAGCCCGTGGGAGGAGGAGTGGGGAGACCCCCGCCCGGCCTACGGAAGCTCACCTGGGACACCTTGCACCAGGCACGTTGCTCCCCTTAGCCCAGCCTAGCCTACCTCGCAAGGCTGTTTTTTATTGATGCATTGAACTTCTTAATTAAATGTGCCGGCTTCCAGGGACTACCTGGACCATGAGGTGGAGCGGGGATTCCAGGGCGCCATCTACGAGGACCCGGTGGCCCTCGGGCACTTTGCCACTGCGCTGACTGGTGAGGAATGGAGGCGGGAGGGGGCTTGCTGGTTGGGGAGGGGTCTCCTGATGGCCTTCCTTGGCTCCCTGTGGTTGGGAACTGGGCAGACCCTGCTCCGCCTGGGGTGACTTTGGCCCCAGAGAATCTGTGGGGGGAGAGCGGAGGGAAGGAGGGAGGGAAGGAAGGAGAGGGAGGGAGGGAGGGAGGAAGGAAAGAGAAAGGAAGGAAATGGAGGGACAGAAAGGAGGGAGGGAGGAAGGAAGGAGACGGAGGAAAGGAAGGAGATAGAGGGAGGGAGGGAGGAAGGAAGGAAGGAAGGAGGGACAGAAAAGGGAGGGAGGAAGAAAGGAAAGAAAGGTAGGAAGGAGACAGGGAGGGAGGGACGAAAACGAGGGAAGGAGGGAGGGAAAGAAGGAGGCAGAGGGAGGGAAGGAAGGAGACGGAGGTAGGAAGAAAGGAAACAGAAAGGAAGGAGACGGAGGGACAGAAAGGAGGGAGGGAGGGAGAGAGGAAGGAAGGAAGGAGACGAAGGGAGGAAGGGACAAAAAGGGAAGGAAGGAAGGAGATGGAGGAAAGGAAGGAGATAGAGGGAGGGAGGAAGGGAGGAAGGAAAGAGAGAGAAAAGGGAGGGAGGAAGAAAGGAAAGAAAGGTAGGAAGGAGACAGGGAGGGAGGGACGAAAATGAGGGAAGGAGGGAAGGAAGGAGAGGGAGGGAGGGAGGAGGGACAGAAAAGAGGTAGGAAGAAAGGAAAGAAAGGGAACGAGGGAGGGAGAAAAATGAGGGAAGGAGGGAGGGAAGGAAGGAGATGGAGGGAGGGAGGAAAAAGGGAAAGAGGAAGGAAACGGAGGGAGGGACGAAAAAGAGGGGAGGCAGGATATACAATGATGAGGAGAGGACTAAGGGAAGGAAGGAAGGAAGGATGGAAGGAAGGAAGGAAGGAAGCAGAGAAAGGGGAGAGGAGGGGGGAAGGAGAGAAAGGGAAAGGGAAAGGAAGAAGGACAGTTGGCTCCTGGCAACTGCCTGGCCTGCCGTTCCCTTCCAAAAGCTCCTTCCGCAGGGGGTCCTATTTGCCATTGCATCCTCCTTGGGGCCGACAGACAATGGCTGGCCCAGGCTCACCCAGCAGGCTCCATGTCCTAAGACTCGAAGCCCCCCCCCCAGTTTCCCGCCCGGAGCCTCAAGCGCCACGCCAGCCGGGCCCCACCTCCCCACCCTGGAGCAGCCTTGGGTCAGTCTGGGTGAGCTCGGAGGACCCTCCCGGGCAGTGGGGGCAGCAGGGGCAGCAGGAGGGAAAGGCAGCCCAGGAGGAAACCGGGGGGGGGGTGGAAGGGCTCCCCTCCCCACAGTGGCCCAGCGTGGACGGGGAATGGGTGGACCAGACGCCTCCTCTCTCCCTCTGCGTCCTCCTTCGCAGGGCAGGTCGCGGTCATCGCCCTCTGCGCTCGGCTGCTGAAGACCCGGCAGGTGGGGCTGCTCTGCGCCCCCCTCCTCCCGCTGGCCGCCCGGCTCTGCTGCCTCCCCCCCCAGGCCCTGCCCACCGTCAGCAGCTGTGGGGCAGCCGTGGCGGCCCTGGAGCTCCTCTACGGGGCAGCCGCCGACCTCCTGGGGCTTCTCCGCAGCGCTGCGGCAGGATGCCGAGAGTTCCTCCAGGTAAGTTGGGGGGAGAGGGATTCCTGCAAGCAGGGGACCCCCCTCGGCCTGCCCTTCCCTAGCAAGCCCATCTCCTCCTCCTCCTCCTCCTCCTCCTCCTCCTCCTCCTCCTCTCCTGCACTCCGCAAACCCCACTCCCTTATGGAACTGGTGATGTTTCCTAGTTGGGTCATGAAATGTCTTCAAGAAAACCACCAAGAAGGAAAAGAAAAAGGGAGGGAGGATGGAAGGAAGGAAGGAAGGAAAAAGGGAGAGGGAGGAAGGGAGAGAAGGAAGGAAAAAGAAAGAAAGAAAGAAAGAGAAAGAAAAAGAAAGAAAGAAAGAGCAAGAAAGAAAGAAAGCAAGAAAGAGCAAGAAAGAGAGAAAGAAAGGAAGGAAGGAAAAAGGGAGAGGGAGGAAGGGAGAGAAGGAAGGAAAAAGAAAGAAAGAAAGAAAAAGAAAGAAAGAAGAAAGAAAGAAAGAGCAAGAAAGAAAGAAAGAAAAAGGGATAGTTGTAAAGTTTAAACACCCCCCCCCAAAAAAAAACTCTTTGTCTCAATGCTTCCCCCCAGCCAAGGGCTGGTCAAGGGGGCAGGAAAGGCCAGGCTTCTCCCGTGGGGCTGACCCTCATCACCTCCCCCAGAGAGCAGCCTGGCTTCTCAACTGCCCGCCTCGCGGGGTCGTCGTGCTGGCCGAGCTTTGCCCGGCCTGCTCGCCTCCTCCACCCCCTTAG
>NW_015390469.1:68726-81671 GCF_001527695.2 Protobothrops mucrosquamatus | reverse complement strand
TTGCCCGGCCTGCTCGCCTCCTCCACCCCCTTAGCCAGCTGCCATTGGATGCTGGCGGGTGTCAGTCAAGCCCGTCCTGAGCTGGGGGTGCCTTCCTTTCCAGGATCCGGGACCGTTTCGGCTGGTGACGCTGGCCGTGTCTCTGTGGAGGCGTCTGGCTGTGCCGCTGGTCTTCTCCGCCTTTTGGCTCGTCCTGTTCACGCTGCAGATCTTCACCTTGGCTGCCTCCCCCTCTTCCTCCTCCTCCGGCCGCCTTTTATCCCAGCAGGGCTGGATCTTCGTCTTCCTTAGCAGGTAGGAGCTGCACCTGTGTGTGTGTGTGTGTGTGTGTGTGTGTGTAATCCTCGGATTTGGCGGCGTCTCCACCCCAAAGCATCTTGCAAATCCCCGTCGGTTCGCCTGCCCTCCAAAGCTTGCGAGAAGCATTGGAGACCCCTCCTCACTTCGGCCCCTTCGGTTCGGGCAAGGGGAGCCAAACTTGGCAAATGGACAATGCTAAGTGAAAAAAAAAAGAAAAAAAAGAATGACGGAGTCGGGAGGGACCTCGGAGGTCTTCTAGCCCAACCCCCTGCTCAGGCAGGAAACCCTATACCAGGGGTAGGCCACCTTGGCTCTTTTATGACTCGCGGACTTCAACTCCCAGAATTCCTCAGCCAGCATGGCTCAGCTTGGAAACCTCTCCCTTTCCCCTCAGCATGGCTGGCTCAGGAATTCTGGGAGTTGAAGTCCACCAGTCATAAAAGAGCCAAGGCTGCCTACCCCTGGGCTTCGCCATTCCAGACAAGTGGCTGTCCAGTCTCTTCTTAAAAACTTCCAGTGTTGGAGCATTCACCGCTTCTGGAGGCAGGTTGTTCCACTGGTTAATTGTCCTCATTGTCAGGAAGTTTCTCCTTAGTTCCAGGTTGCTTCTCTCCTTAGTTAGTTTCCATCCATTGCTTCTTGTCCTGCCTCTTCTGGTGCTTTGGAGAATAGCTTGACTCCCTCTTCTTTGGGGCAGCCCCTGAGATACTGGAAGGCTGCTATCCTGTCCCCCCTCGTCCTTCTCTTCGTTAGAGTAAACATCCCCAATTCCAGCCACCGTTCCTTATATGTTTTAGCCTCCAGTCCCCTGATCATCTTTGTTGCTCTTCTCTGTACTCTTTCTAGAGTCTCAGCATCCTTTTTACATCGTGGTGACCAAAACTGGATGCAGGATTCCAACTGTGGCCTTACCAAGACATTGTAAAGTGGTATTAAGGCTTCACCCGATCTTGATCCTGTCCCTTTAAGGTCCGGTCATCCTGTTGCTCATCCAATCACGAGTTATTTAGGAGCCCGATTGGTGGCTGATGACCGCAGGATATAAACCAGGGGTAGGCAACCTCGGCTCTTTTATGACTTGTGCACTTCAACTCCCAGAATTCCTGAGCCAGCCATGCTGAGGGGAAAGGGAGAGGTTTCCAAGCTGAGCCATGCTGGCTCAGGAATTCTGGGAGTTGAAGTCCACGAGTCATAAAGCGGCCTAGGCCTAGGACAGAGGTAGGCAACCTTGGCTCTTTTATGACTCTTGGACTTCAACTCCCAGAATTCCCGAGCCAGCATGGCTCAGCTTGGAAACTCTTCCTTTCCCCTCAGCATGGCTGGCTCAAGAATTCTGGGAGTTGAAGTCCACCAGTCATAAAAGAGCCAAGGCTGCCTACCTCTGGCCTAGGCCTAGGCCCCTTCATGACTTGTGGACTTCAACTCCCAGAATTCCTGAGCCAGCATGGCTCAGCTTGGAAACCTCTCCCTTTCCCCTCAGCATGGCTGGCTCAGGAATTCTGGGAGTTGAAGTGCACAAGTCATAAAAGAGCCAAGGTTGCCTACCCCTGGTCCAAAGGAACACAGGTGGTCCTCACCTTACAGCCACAACGAAGCCCAAAATGTCCGTTGCTAAGCCGACTTGTTTAATGAGTTGCGCCCCAATTTACAACTTTGTTTTGCTATCGTTCCTGAGTCATGGCAGTCATTAAGTGAATCTGGCTTCCCCCAATTGACTTTGCTTGTCAGGTCGTAAAAAGGGGATCAAGTCACACACACACACACACCGGGGACGCTGCGACCGTCATAAATAGGAGCCGGTTGCCAAGACTCTGAATTTTGATCGCGTGACCTTTGACGATGCTGCGACAGTCATTAAGTGTGAAAAATGGTCACTTTTTTTTAGTGCCGTTGTAACTTTGGTCACTAAATGAACGGTTATAAGTCGAGGACCACCTGTATCTCTCTGGCTTATTCTGGGTTAGGAAAATACATAACTTTTTTTTTAAAAGAAGAAAAGAGGAATCTATTTGGGGGGGTCAGGTGGAAACTGACAATGTCTTTTTGGGTCCATCGGGGGGGGGGGGGTTCAAGGCCGAGACAAGGGAGCATTTCCTCATAGAATTGACTTAACGGAGCCAATGGAACTCATTGCCTCAAGATGAGCACTTCTGGCTTCCAAGCAAATGACTCTGGTCCATAATATCCCAGCCAGGATGCCAAAAGGGTCTTTTGTGTATCTGTGGTCAGGCTGGTCCCAAGGGCGCTTTCTTCCAAAAGGCAGCTGGACTCTTGACCCGTCCTAACGTCCAGAGGACTGCGAGGAATATCGGTCCTTCCGTTCCCCACCAGTCGGTCAGAACCGAAGAAGCTTCTTGGATGAGAAGCGAAACGTCTTCAAAGGAAAACGAGAAAGTCCGGCTGCCTTGGGGGAAAAAAAAATACCATTGGGGTGGTCTCCTCTTGCAAAGGCCGGTCTTGCTCTGACTCCCCCCCCCCATTCCAAGGCCAGGAGTCGGGGGGGGAGGCTCGGTGGGGGTCCTTGGGAGGGGGGGGCTGCTGTCCGAAGTCGGAGGCAGCCCTGGGGGTCCATCTTGTCCTGTCTTCGGCCTTCCCAGCGTGGCCAAGTGCTGCAGCACCCCCTACTCGCTCGTCGGACTCACCTTCGCCGTCTCCTACCTGGCCCTGGGGCTGCTCCAGTTGGGCAAGCTGTACTTAAGCGGCTTTGGTGGCTTCCAGGAGGGCAGCTTCACGCACAGGTGAGAGCCCCTCCCTCCCTCCCTCTTTCTCTCCTCTCCTTCCCCTACTCTCCTTCTCTAGTCCCTCTCTCCTCTCCTCTCTCTCTCTCTCCCTCCCTCTCCCCATCTCTCTCTCTCTCTGTATCTCTCTCTCCCCTTATCTCTTCTTCTCTCCTCCCTCTCTCCGTCTCTCTCCCCCTCCCTCTTTCTCTTCCCTCTCCCTCTTTCTCTCCTCTCTCTCCTTCCCCCACTCCCNCCCCCCCCCCTTGTTTTTTCCCTTCTTGCAGGAATTTCTGGAAACACGTCCGTGGGGTGAGCCTCTGCCTGTTTCTCTTGGGGGCTCCCGTCTTCATGGCCTACAAGATCGCCCACTTCTTCCAGCTGGACTTCTGGCTACTGATCCTCATCTCCAGCTGCCTGTTGACCTCCCTGCAGGTACAGCTCAGCATTCCCCAGATCGATCCCCACAGAGCCGGAAGGGACCTTGGAGGTCATCTAGCCTGACCCCCCTACCCCCTGCTAGAGCAGGAAGACCCTCTACCAGGCTGCCCAGTCTCTTCTTAAAAACCTCCAGCGATGGAGCCCCCACAACTTCTGGAGGCAAGTCGTTCCCCCGCGACCACTTACGATCACCTTGGGCTCCATTGCGGTCGTAAGTGGAGGACTTGCTTACAGGGTATATTGCGCTTCTCCCTTCCCTGATATTCCTATTATTTTGTGTTGTTTGTTTGTATTGGAATGTCAACAAGAAAAAACAAAAGTGCACTTAAGAACTGTGGCCAGAGAAGTGATACAAAGGCACTAGTCCTTAAAGAGGAGCCAGCCGTGTCCTGCAGCTGCCAAAAAGGCCAACACAGTGCTAGGCTGCATTAACAGAGGGATGGAATCAAGATCACCTGAAGTGTTAATACCCCTTTACAAGGCCTTGGTAAGGCCACACTTGGAATACGGCATCCAGTTTTGGTCACCACGATGTAAAAAAGATGTTGAGACTCTAGAAAGAGTACAGAGAAGAGCAACAAAGATGATCAGGGGAGGCCTCGGGGCCCTGGAAACCCCAGCAGAAGCACAGATTGTGTTTCGCACTCGCACCTAGGCAGCTGTGCAGTGGGGCCTGTACAGGTAGTCCTCGACTTACGACAGTTTGCTTACTAGCTGTTCGAAGTTGAAAAGGGTCCCTTCCCCAGTAGCTGCAGCAGCCTGTCACAACAGAAGACTGAATACGAAGACTTTGGGGTCTTTAAATGAATCTGCCCAAAAAGCCAACACAGTGCTAGGCAGCATTAACAGAGGGGCAGAATCAAGATCACGTCAAGTGTTAATACCACTTTACAAGGCCTTGGTAAGGCCACACTTGGAATACTGCATCCAGTTTTGGTCACCGCGATGTAAAAAAGGATGTTGAGACTCTGGAAAGAGTACAGAGAAGAGCAACAAAGATTATCAGGGGACTGGAGGCCAAAACATATAAAGAACAGTTGCTGCAATTGGGTATGTCTAGTTTAACAAAGAGAAGGACGAGGGGGGGGATGGCAGCCTTCCAGTATCTCGGGCTGCCCCAAAGAAGAGGGAGTCAAGCTCTTCTCCAAAGCCCCTGAAGGCAGGACAAGAAGCAACGGATGGAAACTAACCTAGAACTAAGGAGAAACTTCCTGACAGTTAGAACAATTAACCAGTGGAACCACCTGCCTCCAGAAGCGGTGAATGCTCCAACACTGGAAGTTTTTAAGAAGAGACTGGACAGCCACTTGTCTGAAATGGTATAGGTTTCCTGCTTGAGCAAGGGGTTGGGCTAGATGACCTCCAATATCCCTTCCAACATTATTATTATTATTATTATTATTACTACTACTACTACTATTATTATCATCATCATCATCATTAATTATTATTATCGTCAATTATTATTATTATTGTCATTATTATCATTTTTATCATTATTATTATCCTCCCTGCCCCCGTCGCAGGTGCTGGGGACCCTCTTCGTCTACGGCCTCTTCGTGATGGAGCCCTTCCAGGGGACCCCCTGGGAGAAGATGGAGGAGATCCTGTACGGCGTCCACGCCCTCAGCCGGACGCTGGAGTTCCTGGTGGCCCTGTGCGTGGTGGCCTACGGCACCTGGGGGTCCATCGCGGGGGAGTGGACCTGGCTGGGGGCCTCGGTCATCCTCGTCCACTGCTACTTCAACGTCTGGCTCAGGGCCCGATCCGGCTGGAGGAGCTTCTCGCTCCGCTGGGAGGCGGCCAAGAAGATCGGCTTGCTCCCCAAGGCCACCGCCGGGCAGCTGCGGGACCACAATGACCTCTGCGCCATCTGCTTCCAGGTGAGCGAGCCTCTTCTCCCCCCCCCCAACAGGTGGGACTGGTTGCCTCCTCCCCCTCCACACACACACACACACACACACCAGGGACCTATAAACCTTGGGGCAGGATGGGATATGTAGTGTAACGCCTCCGAAGGACAATAGCTTGAGGGAGGGATGTTTTCAACCCTGGGGAAGGGGGGTTGGATGGATGATCTCTGGGGTCCCGCCCAAGTCTTGCATTTCCCTAGACTTCCCAGGATCCGGCGGTCTGTTGAATTTGCATTCGATCGGACGAAGACAGAGAGAGGCCTCAAGTTGCGGTGTTTGTTCAAAATCCAATCGGGAGGGGCCGCTTGCCAATCTGCCGGTAGTCCTCGACTTACGACAGTTCATTGAGTGACCGTTCAGTTACAGCTGAAAAAAAAATGAGTTACGACCGTTTTCCACACTTGCGGCCTCCGTGATCACACGATCTAAATTCAAGCGCTAGTATTTACGACGGTCGCAGCATCCTGGGAGGGGGTCACATGACCCCCCTCTTGCGACCGTCTGACGAGCAAAGTCGACGGGGGAAGAAGGGTTCACTTAACGGCCATGTGATTGAACAGCGGCAGCGATTCGCTGAACGGCTTTGGCAAGCAAGGTTGTAAAACGGGGCAAAGCTCAGTGAACAACTGTCTCGCTTAGCGACGGAAATGTCAGGGTCAATTGTGATCGTACGTCGAGGACTACTGCATCCCTTAAAGCACAGGCCCCCAACCTTTTGGGCACCAGGGACTGGTTCCATGGAGAGGGGTTTTTCCATGGACCGGAGGGTGTGTGGTTTTGTGTGTTGCCTCCATGCCGTGGATAGGGCTTTGCTTGTTTGTGTGGACCGGTTGCTGCCGTGCCGTGGCCCGGTACCGGTTCACGGCCCGGGTGTTGGGGACCCCTGCCTTAAAGTTCACCATAGGCAAGACCTTTATTCTAGACCAGGAGTAGGCAACCTTGGCTCTTTTATGACTCGTGGACTTCAACTCCCAGAATTCCTGAGCCAGCCATGCTGAGGGGAAAGGGAGAGGTTTCCATGCTGAGCCAGGCTGGCTCAGGAATTCTGGGAGTTGAAGTCCACGAGTCATAAAAGAGCCAAGTTTGCCTACCCCTGGTCTAGGCCGCTTTATGACTTGTGGACTTCAACTCCCAGAATTCCTGAGCCAGCATGGGGGAATTTTGGCCCCCTCATGACTCGTGGACTTCAACTCCCAGAATTCCTGAGCCAGCGTGGCTCAGCTTGGAAACCTCTCCCTTTCCCCTCAGCGTGGCTGGCTCAGGAATTCTGGAAGTCCACGGGTCATAAAAGAGCCAAGGTTTCCTACCTGTGGCCTAGGCCGCTTTATGACTCGTGGACTTCAACTCCCAGAATTCCTGAGCCAGCATGGCTCAGCTTGGAAACCTCTCCCTTTCCCCTCAGCATGGCTGGCTCAGGAATTCTGGGAGTTGAGGTCCACCCATATTCCAATTGCCAAGGCCAGGGGTAGGCAACCTTGGCTCTTTTATGACTCGTGGACTTCAACTCCCAGAATTCCTGAGCCAGCCATGCTGAGGGGAAAGGGAGAGGTTTCCAAGCTGAGCCATGTTGGCTCAGGAATTCTGGGAGTTGAAGTCCACGAGTCATAAAAGAGCCAAGATTGCCCACCCCTGTTCTAGAGGAATTATTTGTAATTCTTGGAAGTCGCTGAAATTCATCCCCTCCAAACTCAGGTCTTCCCTGGATGTCTTCTCCTCGCCCCCCCTCCCCCCCTTCTGCCTTTCTTTCAGGAGATGACCCTGGCCGTCATCATGCCCTGCAGCCACTTTTTCCACGAGGGCTGCCTTCGCAAGTGGTTCTACGTGCAGGACACCTGTCCTCTCTGCCACCAGGCGGTTCAAATCCCAGCTTCCCAGGAAATTCAGCGAGGAGGCGGCGCTGGACCGGAGGGGAGACCCCAGCCGGAGCGTGGAGCGTCCGTCGGCCACGAGAAAACAGGAGACTCCAATCATGACGGGTCCACATCCAGCGACACCGAGCAGCCTGGCTTTTGGCCAGTGGGGTCCGCTGGGGAAGGCCCCCAGCTGGGTCACGGTCCACGAGGGGCCCTGCCCGGGCTCAGCCCTCCCCAAGCAAGAGCCCCCACAGCGGAAAAAAGCGACCAGATGCCTCTTCGGGAAAGTCTCCAAAAACTCGGTGAATCGGTAGAGGTCCGGCCGTTGGGGCAGCCCCATCCCCAAAGCGAGCTGAGATTATCCAACGCGCAAAGAGACACCGGTCCCCCTTGGCCCTCGGCTCCGAGGGGCGCCCTCGCCGAGGGGCATCAGCCCACGCCAACAACTGCCAGCCGTTTTGCGACGGGCAAGGATGCCGAGACTGGGCGCGAGATCCAGGAGAAACCGGGAACAACTGGATAGCCTGAGTGACATCCTTCCCCCGTCCGTTCCTGACCCTCGACCTTCACTCGGGGGCATTTCTCCCGAAAAAACCCTCCCTTCCTACTTCTGTTACCCAGACAGCTGCCTTTTTGCCGGTCTCACTCAGGAAAATCAGCCGAAGAAAACCGTATTATTTTTTTTTTGAACCATGCAAAGTTTTGCACGGAAAGCCCGTTGCTTGGTTGACCTTCGTTTTCCCTTGCTTGCACTGGGGAAGCCTGTTGGCTCAATTCTCCAAACCCAGCAGGCTGAGTTCAACCTGGTAGCTCGGCCCTGCAGCTTTTTTGGGGAGGCATCTTTGCAGTCCAAAGGACAGGCAGGTGATTCGCCTGGTGTCCCAGCAAAAGACCCTCCTGGATCTTCCCTGGGGGGGTGACCCGGCCCAGTGAGGTCACAGAGCACAGCGCAGGTGTTAATCCCTCTTTGTCATCTTCCGCCCACTGTACGTCACGATAGTTGTGTTGCAGGAGATCCGTCCCAGGCTGGGGTCTCTTGGCTGTCTGGCTAAAGAAAGCCGGGGTTCCCAATCTGGGCAACTTTTAAGACGCGTGGACTTCAACTTCCAGAATTCTGGGAATTGAAGTCCACACATCTTAAAAGTTGCCAAAATTGGGACCCCTGAAATAAGAGGACAGGCGTAGACTTCCGGTGTGCAACCAGGAAGAAAAGAACACGCACAACTGGGCAGAGGGCAGATTCCGGGGGGGGGGGGAAATAATGGGGTCATTAACCCTGGAGTGGGAGGGGACAATATCTCAAATCGCCTCCCCCTCAAATTCAAGGGGGACCTGCTGGAGAGAACCCTTAAATCCTGCAGGCGCTGCGGTTAAAATTTGGGGTGCCCAAAGTGGGCTTAATCTTACCAAAGCGTTTCAAGATTTAATCAAACGGGTGGAGTTTTTTTTTTGGGGGGGGGAGGGCAGAAATTGGGCTTGTGAAAGGATGGGGAGGGGTTTTTTTGAACCTCTAAAATATCTCAGTTGCCACCCAGTCGATTCTCGGTTGTTTTTCTTGCACCGCAGTGTGCGTTCTGCGTGGTTGTCGAGTCAAGATCTGTTCCTGAGCGTGCCTCCAGGAGTTGTGGGTGATCCGTCCCTGGGGGGCCTTTAAGAAGAGATCGGACAGCCATCTGTCTGAAACGGTACAGGGTCTTCTGCTGTTTGAGCAGGGGGTGGGGCTAGATGACCTCTAAGGTCCCTTCCAAGTCTGTTATTCTGTTATTTCCTGACAGTGACAATAATTAGCCAGTGGAACGGCTTCCCTCCAGAAGTTGAGGGTGCTCCATCCCTGGGGGGCTTTTAAGAAGAGATTGGGACAGCCCTTTGTCTGAAACGGTATAGGGTCTCCTGCTTGAGCAGGGGGTTCAGCTAGATGACCTCCAAGGTCCCTTCCAGGCCTGTTATTGCACTCCCAAACAGGTCACTTGGCTCCAAAGGACAATCCACACTTAACTCTGGAGAAGCTGCTTTCTTAAACTGGGATTTTTTTTCCTTTTTGGGGGGGGGGCAAGTCAGCCGGGTTTTGGGTTGCCACCACACAGCGGGGTTGTGTAATCAGGTACACAACTGCAAGGGGATTCTGAGTCTGCCAGGATTCTTCTCAAGGGTGAAAAAACTGTCTGTTAATCTCAGAAAAATCAGCCTGTCTGGCTGGGGCAGAATAAATGGCCTGGGTAGCCTTTGAAGATGGGTGGACTTCAACTCCCAGAATTCCTCAACAGGGGAATTCTGGGAGTTGAAGTCCACCCATCTTCAAGCGGGCAAGGTTGAGAAGCACTCTGCAGGGAGTCCTTGGCTGACGCCCGTTTGTTTAGTGACCATTCAAAGTTACGACGGCACTGCCAAAAAAGTCGCAGAAAGAGATAACGTGACTCCGGGACACTGCAACCGTCGTAAGTACGAGTCAGTTGCCAAGGGTTTGAATTCGGATCACGTGATCGTCGGGAGGCTGCAATGGTCGTGTGAGAAACGGTCACACCTCGCTTTTTCCAGTGCTGTTGTAACTTGGCATTGTCACTAAACGAACGCTAGCCGCCCCATCTGCATGCAGGCATCCATCCCTTCGTCGATCTTCTGTTCTTCCACCCGGCTTCAGATAGTCCTCAACCTACAACTCGAATGGAGCCGGGGATTTCCGTCGTAAGTCACGAAGGTTACAAGTCAGGGCAGTCTCGTGACCGAGCCAATTTTATTCCCTTTTTTGCAGTGGTTCTTAAGCGAACCCAACTGTGGTTAAGGAAATCCATTCGGTCCTACGGGTATGTTTTGTTGAAAAGTAATACGGGGTCATTAAATGAACACCACATGGTTGTCCGGCAAGCCCAGTGTCCATTTGCTACCAAAAAGTAGAAGTAAATGTGGGTTTCTGGCAAAAATAAATAAATAAAAATGTCATTTATTGTGCTCCCAGGGTCACGAGATGGGGCCGGTGGTCGCAAATGCAGGCCGAATGCTGAGTGCCCAAAATACGATCACGGGACCAGGAGGGGCCCCATAAATAGGTCATAAATACCCTTTTTTTGGATCCGTTGTAACTGAACGGTCTCTAAGCGGCCAGTTATAACTCGAGGACTAAGTGTATACAGCAGGAGTCTTCAAACTTGGCTCTTTTATGACTCGTGGACTTCAACTCCCAGAATTCCTGAGCCAGCATGAGGGAACGGTGGCCCCTTTATGACTCGTGGACCTCAACTCCCAGAAGGGGCCATAGTTCCCCACGCTGGCTCAGGAATTCTGGGAGTTGAAGTCCACGAGTCATAAAAGAGCCACGGTTGCCTACCCTTGGTATATACAGATGGCACTGTATATGATTCGCTGTATATGAACACACCAAACCACACTTCCTTCTAGCACGGATGGTATAACCTAGATCAGGGGTGTCAAACTGCCGGCCCACGGACCGGATGCATCACACCAAAACCCGAGCCCATTGCCCATTGCCGGAAATGGGAAAAAAGTTGCAACATGTCACGTGACGTCACGAGTTTGACACCCATGACCTAGATGGATAATGAAATGTCTGCAGCCAAAAAAAACTCAGCTCAGAGAGCACCAAGGACCCCACAGTCATCGTCCTCCTGCCATAAACCCCACTCCCTTCTAGCACTGATGGTGTTACCTAGTTGGGTCATGAAACGTCTGCAAGAAAGCCACCCAGCTCAGAGAGCACCAAGGACCTCACAGTCCTCCTCCTCCTTGCAAACCCCATTCCCTTCTAGCACTGATGATGTTACCTAGTTGGGTCACGAAACATCTGCAAGAAAACCACCCAGCTCAGAGAGCACCCAGGATCCCATAGTCCTTTTCCTCATCCTCCTCTTCTTCCCCCTCCTCCTCCCTCTCTCCGCAAACATCACTCCCTTCTAACACTGATGATGTTACCTAGTTGGGTCACGAAACATCTGCAAGGAAACAACCAAGGTCAGAGAGAACCAAAGACCCCACAGTCCTCCTCCTCCCATAAGCCCCACTCCATTCTAGGCACTGATGATGTTAGCTAGTTAGGTAATGAAACGTCTGCAAGAAAACCACCCAGCTCAGAGAGCACCAAGGACCCCACATTATTATTATTATTCCTCCTCCTCCTCTCCACCAACTCTACTCCATTGTAGCACTAATAATGTTATCTAGCTGGGTAATGAAACGTCTGCAAGAAAACCCCCAAGCTCAGCACCCCCACAGTCCTTCATTATTCCTCCTCCTCCTCCCCCCTTCCAGCACTGATAATGTTACCCAGTCAGGTAATGAAATGTCTGCAAGAAAACCACCCAGTCAGAGAGCACCAAGGACCCCACAGTCCTTCCTCCTCCTCCTCCTGCTTCCAAACCCCACCCCTGGCACTGATGATGTGACCTAGCTGGGTCATGAAACGTCCGCAAAAAAACCACCCAGCTCAGAGAGCGCCCAGGACTCCCGAATATATTCATTTTGTGGGTCTCTTGATGCTCTCCCAGCTTGCTTGTTTTCTTGCGGACGTTTCATTCCCCAACTAGGTGACCTCATCAGGTCTCTTCCACTGGTGTATTCAATTTCAAAGTTTCCCCCCCAAAAAACGCTGCACGTTGGTTGGCAAAACCTTAAGTACGTTCCTTACTTACAATAAGGGAGTGGGAGGGAAGGCTTGTTACCTGCCCGAAACCTCCAAAGCGTTATGTACGAACCTTCGACCAAGGACCGGTCCGAACGGTAATGTTTTTATTAATCGACGATTTTAAGTGTCGGACCTTCCTCTCTTTCCACCTTAAAGTGATAAAGGAAGGAAGGAGGTGCTTCTGCAGGGTTTCTGCAGAGTGGTTTTTTTTTTTCTTCTTCTTCTCTGGCATTTTGACTCGGAGCCATAATCCATTTAGCATAATGATTTCCCTGGAAATCTACGAGGCTCTGCTGTCTTTCCTGCTTCCAGCTATGCCCAGCACCAACCCAGTCTGGCCTCTTTCCGATTGGCCAGGGCGAGCTGTCCCAGAATCCTCAGCCAGGAGAGAGCGACAGATTGCCAAGAATGCTGGGAAAATTTTCCTTTTGCAGTAGAACAAACCAGATAGCTGATTGGAGAAGAAGACCATAAGCCACGTGTCCATTCTCCCCTGCTGGCTGTTTGCAGTCCTCGACTTAACCATCAGAACTGGACCCAACATTTCTGTGGTTAAGCAACAGCAACAGCACGTAGACTTGTATACCGCTTCACCGTGCTCTACAGCCCTCTCCTGAGTGGTTTACGGAGTCAGCATATCGTCCCCAACAATCGGGGTCCTCATTTTTACCGACCCCCCCCCCGGAAGGATGGAAGGCTGAGTCGACCTTGAGCCAGTCAGGATCGAACTGCTGGCAGTGGGCAGAGTCAGCCTGCAAGGGTGCACTTTAACCACTGCACCACGATGGCAATGGAATGGAATAAAGAATAGAACGGAACAGAACAGAATAGAAAAACAATAGAATAGAATAGAATAGAATAGAATAGAATAGAATAGAATAGAATAGAATAGAACAGAACAGAATATAGAATAGAATAGAATAGAATTTAGACTAGAACAGAATATAGAATAGAATAGAATAGAATTTAGACTAGAACAGAATATAGAATAGAATAGAATAGAATTTAGACTAGAACAGAATATAGAATAGAATAGAATTTAGAATAGAATAGAACAGAACAGAATATAGAATAGAATAGAATAGAAT
>NW_015390469.1:58928-66235 GCF_001527695.2 Protobothrops mucrosquamatus | reverse complement strand
GGCTGGGCTTGGGGGGGTCTCAGCCTCTGCCTGCCTGCCGCCCCTCGCCTTCCCGTCCTCGTCGGGCACGGAAAGCGAGGAGACCCCCAAACTTTCTTCCCAGCCGCCCCCTCCCCTCTCTCTCTCTCTTCCCCCCCCCCAACAGCCCCTGCTTTGGGGGCTGGGATTGTTTTGGTTGGAGGAAGGCACGCGCGCGCGCCCACCCGACGCGCACAGACACACACACACAAACACACACACACACAAACAACTACACACCCCTCTCGCCGCGGGCTAAAAGGCCGTTTTGATGTTCTCCCTCCAGGAGAGCCTGGCCAGAGGGGGGCTGACCATGAAAGAAGAGCCCCTGAGCGGAGGGGGACTCTCGGCTGTCCGGTCTTGGATGCAAAGCACGGGGGTCCTGGATGCCCACACAGCCCTGCAAAGGTAGGACGCAAGAGACGGGAAACCACCCCCCCTCCATCCTTCTCCTTCTTCCCCCTAAGCCGGTGAGGCAGGTAGTGGGTTTCTTCCCTTCCCTCTCCCTGCCCTGCCTCAGTTTCCCCTCCGGCTTGGGCACAAGCTTTTTCCCTACCCCCCCCCCCCATTGCTTCCTTCTTCACGAGGTTGAGAGCCGCCGGGGCAGAAGAGGGCACCTCCACCAAAATGCCCAGGGCTGCCCTGCTGTTTCAGGGTTAGGACCTGGTCTGAACAAACCAGGAATGTTGATTTGCTCCGGCGATGCTTGTTTGAGTGGCTGCAAAGAATTGGGGGTGGGGGGATTTGGAGAGGGTGGTTGTGATGGTCAGCGCTCAAGGTGGGTGGGGGGGGGCTGTCCTGAATATTTGGGCTAAGCAGTGGAACACCCCTACCCCCATCCAAGCATCGCCGTCGAAATGCAGCAGACCCCCTTTGTTGGTGCTCCTCAAGGACCCTCCGGTCCTCTCTGGATGCCCCTGCAGGAGACGACAACACGAGCCCAACACAGCCCTTGTGCGAAGATGACTCTTCGGAGGCTGTTGTGTGGCATGTTGCCGGGACTTTGGGTGATTTGCAAAATGTTCCTTGAAAGTAAAATCACACTTCTGGATTGGAAGAGCAGAAACCTGCTAGAAAGAGCGAGGCTGACTTCTCATTTAGTAACACCCATCATCTTTGCCATTTTTTTTTTCAACTTTCCAGTTATCTTCTAAAGTTCCTTTTTTAAAAAAAAAAACCACACACACAGAAGCTATCAAAAAAAATATAATAATTCTGCAGCTTTAATGATCTTTCCCGATTCTGGAAGTAGAGAACAGGATCTGTTTTATTTTCTTTGTGGCTGGACTTCTCCGCGCGTCTCCAACCCACCTCCCTTTCCGTCTTGCTTTCCAATCTGCCTCTTCCTGCCTGTCAATAAACCAGGGTTGTATGGATCATTCCTCCCCGGGCTTGGACGAATAAGGGAGCTGGTTCTTCTGGATTCAAATTGATTTCCTATCGATCGCAAAGGTCCCCTGACCTTTGACATCCAATCTTGTTGGGCACGGGGGACTCAGCTTGGTTAAACAAAGGAAATCAGAATTAGGCTGCATGGCTAATGAATGGGGAGGTGGGAAGGACAGAGAGAAAAAGAGAAAGAGAGAGGGGGGGACCTTCCCCTTCCCAACTCATCCCCCCCCCCTAAGATTCTCACAGAATTGGATCCTGGCTTCTGCCAGTTAACAGAATATCAGAGTTGGAAGGGACCTTGGAGGACATCTAGTCCAAACCCCCTGCACAAGCAGGAGACCCTATACAATTCTAGACAAATGGCTGTCCAATCTCTTCTTAAAAACTTCCAGTGTTGGAGCATTCACCGCTTCTGGAGGCAGGTTGTTCCACCGGTTAATTGTTCTAACTGTCAGGAAGTTTCTCCTTAGTTCCAGGTTGCTTCTCTCCTTGATTCGTTTCCATCCGTTGCTTCTTGTCCTGCCTTCAGGGGCTTTGGAGAACAGGCATCCCTTCTTCATGGCAGCCCCCCCTTCTTTGTGGCAGCCCCTCAAATATTAGGACATGTCATCACAATCCATCCTGGGGACAAATACTAGTACATAGTACAAGTGTAAGCAGAATAACAAGAGTTGGAAGGGATCTTGAAGGTCTTCTAATCCAGCCCCACGTTCAAGCAAGAGAGCCTGGACCACTTCAGACAAATGATTGTCCAATCTCTTTTTAAAAGCCTCCAGTGATGGAGCGCCCACAGCTTCTGGTGGCAAGCAGTTCCACTGATCGATTGTTCTCACTGTCAGGAAATTCCTCCTTAGTTCCAGGTTGCTTCTCTCCTTGATTAGTTTCCATCCGTTGCTTCTTGTCCTGCCTTCAAGGGCTTTGGAGAATAGGTGGACCCCCTCCCCCTTCTTTGTGGCAGCCCCTCAAATATTGGAAGATGTTATCGTGTCACCCAAATTCACATCTTCATCATCTTTCTGCCATGCCAGCCTTCCCCATCTGTTGGAGTTTGATACCAGGCCTGCATCCTCCTTGGCCCAGACACCCAGTCCGAAGACGCAGGAATCTTGCGACGCAGTTTGTAAATTCACTAGCGCTTTTTCATTATCCAACCTTTCTTTAATTGATCCAGTTCTTTCAGCACTCCCTTTCTCCCACCACACTCAAGTATCCCAAGCCTTTCAGCAGCCCAACCTTTAATTAAAGTACCGCTTTGTAACGCCCTGGTAAGGCCACCCTTGGAATATAGCATCCAGTTTTGGTGGCCACGATATAAAAAAGACGCTGAGACTCTAGAAAGAGTGCAGAGAAGAGCAACAAAGATGATCAGGGGACTGGAGGCTAAAACATACAAGGAACGGTTGCTGGAATTGGGAATGTCTAGTCTAATGAAGAGAAGGACGAGGGGGGACAGGATAGCAGTCTTCCAGTATCTCAGGGACTGCCCCAAAGAAGAGGGAGTCAAGCTCTTCTCTTAAAACGCATGAAAAACGCTTGCAGGAATTGGGTAGCTTTAGTTTAATGAAAAGAAGGACTAGGGGGTGACATGAGGATAATATTCCAATATTGGAGGGGCTGCCCCAAAGAAGAGGGGGTCAACCTATCCTCCAAAGCTCCAGAAGGCAGGACAAGAAACAACGGATAGAAACTAATCAAGGAGAGAAGCAACCTGGAACTAAGGAGGAATTTCCTGACAGTTGGAACAATTAAGTGGGACTCTTGGCGACTCTATGCTTCCAGGTCTCTCCACGTCTTCCAATCTTGCGGTACTCCTGTTGAGTTGCTGGAAAAGATATTCCCCTCTTTTTTTTCCCTATATTTTCTGTGGACCGTCCGCTCCGGAGTTCCCCGGCGCCGTCAGGATGAGTGCAGAGCGAAAGGTGCCTCTTATAAAGCCGGTCTCTGATCCTCCATCGCTGCTAGCCAAGAAGCAGGATGTGTGCTTACCCAAGGCTACCTATTCCATCGTTGGGGATTTAATCCGGTTGTGCTTTCGGTGTGCCACATGTTTCTAGGCTGTGGTTCGGGTCTCTGAGGCAGGGCTCGGCTGCTACAGTTGAGTCCTGCAAAGGCGTTGTGTAGATCTGGCTTGGTGGGTGATTGTCGGTCAAGGAACGATGGGGGGAAAAAATTGCATTTAGCGATTGCTGGATCCGGCTGTAATTGGGCCGTTTTGTCGACGAACTGAAGAGGGTCTCCTTCAAGAATAGAGGAAGGGGCCCCGAGCTAAGGAACTCTACAGTCACAACAAATAGAAAAAGGGTTTTGTTTGGCTTTGAAGAAGACTTTCTTGGAAAAGACCCTGATATTGGGAAAGACGGAGGGCAAAAGGAGAAAGGGGACGGTGGAGGAGGAGGAGATGGTTTTACTGCCTTGCTTCTCCAGAGTCTCGATTGTGGCAATATTTCCCTGTTTCCAGTTTTGGCTCTGGAGCAAACCTTTTCTGTAAATGAAATCTGACTTTCCAAGGAGTCGGTCTGGGAAAGACAGCGGTTGGTCATTACAAGCATCCACATTTTTGGAATATTCCTCATTCTTGTTGGAACCATCTGGGCTGAATTCATTCAGAAAGAAGCGTTGCTGTCTTATTTCTTTTCTTTTTTTTCTAAAGTTGGCCCGGATAAAAATGCCTCTCTCCCTTCTTCCCTCTCTGCCTGTCTGTCCACCCCCCTCTCTCATCTCATCTCTATCTATCTATCATTCTCTATCATATCTATCTATTTTTCTATCTATCTCATTCTCTCTATCCTCTCTCTCTCTCTCTCTCTCTCTCTCTCTCTCTATCTATCTATCTATCTATCTATCTATCTCATTCTCTCTATCCTATCTCTATCTCTCTATCTCTATCTATCAATCTCTATCTATATCTATATCTATATATCTATATCTATCATCTCTATCTATCATTCTCTCTCTATCATATCTATCTATCTATCTGTCATTCTATCATCTCTCTATCATCTCTATCTATCTATCTATCTCATTCTCTCTCTCTCTATCTATCTATCTATTTATCTATCCTATCTCTATCTATCTTATCTATCTATCTCTATCTATCTATCTTATCTCTCTCTCTCTATCTATCTATCTACATCTATCTATCTATCTATCTATCTATCTATCTATCTATCTATATCTATCTATCTATCATATCTATCTATCATGTCTATCATATCTATCTATCTATCTATCTCATTCTCTCTATCATATCTATCTATCATATCTATCTATCTCATTCTCTCTCTATCTATCTATTTATCTATCCTATATATCTCTATCTATCTTATCTATCTCTATCTATCTATCTATCTATCTCTATCTATCTATCTATCTATCTATCTATCATATCTATCTATCATGTCTATCATATCTATCTATCATATCTATCTATCATCTCTTCTGTCTGTATCTATCTTTCTGTCTATCTATCATCTACATCTTGTGCCAAGGAGACAGAAAATCACCTCTCTACCCCATAAATTATATTCTTGCTTTTCTCTTTCATGGAATCAGAGAAAGCCACTTTTTTAAAAAATCCACACCATAATTTTTTTCTAGATTTATCTAAGTGAATCAGAATAAGTCCAACTTTTGTTCTTACTTCTTGCCAGTTCGGCCCTCCATCATCTACTTATTTTCTTTCCTTTCAACTCTCTCTTTCCATTTTGGGGTCGGTGTTTTCTCTGCCCAGTGAGGGGAGAAACTGATAGATGGGCACTTCGGTTGCAGAGTTAATAATGTTGCCCAGCAAAGCCTGGCTGAATCTGGAGATTGAGAGAGATCACCGTACATAAAACTTTCTTTGAAAGCCAGATTTATTGTGGTGATTGTTGTGTCCGACTCTTTGTGACTCCATGGACCACAGCACACCAGCCCGCCTTGTCCTCCACTGTCTCTTGAAGTTTGCCCAAATTCATGTTTGTTGTGTCCACGACGCTATTAGAATAACAAAACAGAATAACAAGTTGGAAGGGACCTTGGAGGTCATCTAGTCCAACCCCCTGCTCAGGCAGGGATCTCTATACCATTTCAGACAAATGGCTGTCCAGTCTCTTCTTTAAAACTTCCAGCACTGGAGCATTCACCACTTCTGGAGGCAACTGGTTCCACTGAAGCAGTTCTGCTTTCTCCCTGTTGCTTGGCATTTGCCCTTTTCTCCCATTAATGTACCCAATTGTTCCTCTGACTTTTTTCTTTTTCATTTTCACATGTTGAAAAAAGCTTTTTTGGGGGGTGGGGGTTGTTGTTGTTATTTTTGACTTATTCGTAGTTCCTTTTGAGCCTTATCTTTCCTGACTTCATCTTTGCGGGCTCGGGCTATTTGCTGGTATTCTGCCTTAGTGATGTCTGCCCTTCTTTCCACTTTTTATACTTGTCTTTTTTTTTTGTTTGTCTTTCAAACTATCAGAGAGTTCTTTGTGTAGCCGTGCTAGTTCCCACTATCTAGCCCTCTCCTCCTCTGCCGTCCCCTTCCCCTTTTTTGTCTTCCATCTTTCCCAACACCGGGGCCTTTTCCCAGAAAGTCTTCTTCAAAGCCAGATAAAAAGGGCCAAGCTCTTTTTCTATTTGTCGTGACAAAGCTGTGTGTGTGTTTTGTTTTACCTATCGTGGGATTTACACCCTGCCTTTTTGACCACCTGGTCAGCAAGGCAAAGAGAACAGCTGGAAGGGATTCAAACAGCATTCGTACAGTTGCAATCCAGGAAAGAAAAAGAAAAATTCTAACGAACGCTTGGACATCTCTGTGCCGATAATGTTTAATATCTGAATTCTAATTCGGGGGGAAATGAGCAGATCTGCCCTCGATGGGAGAAAGTGGGAGCTGCTACCTTCAGACTTAACTCGTTGTTAAGCTCTTTGAGCTTTGTCTTGCCCCGTCCCTTAAGGTGCAACCGACAGTGGCCGTCAGCCGAGGAGATAAATGGAAATAAATAATAATTTAATCGGCCACCAACACTGGGATCCGACCCCCAAATATGCATTCGATGGCGCGGTGGCGCATGCGTTTGAATAAACAGGTCTCGCTCGTGTCAGGAGGAGTTGGGGGGATCAACATCCAGCATCGTAAGGCTGGAATTGCGTGGTGTGTTTGTGTGTGTGTGTGTGTTTTAACTCAGTAGCAAGATGAGTCAATTCGTCACTTTGATTTTGAGGCCGAACCGTCAGCCACAATCGCTCTGCCTCTCCCAGGCGGGTCTGGGAACGTTCTTGCTTGTACAGGAGGACTCTGATGATGGTTAAGTGAGGATGTTCATTTACGGCACGAAGACACGGAGAAATGCTCAAACTTTGAGTGGGGTTAGTCCTGAAGGCGAGGTAGTCCTTGACCTACGACGCCCATGGAGCCCCAGATCTCTGTTGCTAAGTGAAACATTTATGAGGCGGTTTGTGCCCCGTTTTACGACCTGCCTCGCCGCCATCGTTACGTGAATCACAGCAGCCGTTAAGTCAGTCGCCCGGCCGTTAAGCGAATCTGATTTCCCCCATTGACTTAGCTTGTCAGAAGGTCGCAAAAGGGGGAATCACACGACCCCCGGGATGGTGCGACTGTCGTAAACGTGAGTCCGTTGCCAAGCATCCGAATTTGGATCCCCTGACCCGGGGGAGGCCGCAACGGTTGTGAACGGTCCTAAGTCTTCTTTGGACACAAAAAGAAGCGATTTATTTATTTATTTATTTATTTATTTATTTATTTATTTATTTATTTATTTTATTTGATTTATATCCCGCCCTTCTCCCAACGGGACTCAGGGCGGCTCACAACATATTAAAAAACATAAACACATTTACAACCCCACCCAAGTAAAACCAATTAAAACCGAATATTTAAAGCTGTGCTATTTAAAATTACTCTTAAG
>NW_015390469.1:21649-58765 GCF_001527695.2 Protobothrops mucrosquamatus | reverse complement strand
TGCTCCTCAAAGGGAGCCCCATGTAGAGAGCGTTACAATAGTCCAGGCGGGAGGTGACGAGAGCATGGGTGACTGTGCGCAAGGCGTCCCGGTCCAGAAAAGGTCGCAATTGGTGAATCAGGCGAACCTGATAAAACGCCCCCCTGGTCACGGCCGACAAATGGTCATCCAATGTCAGCCGTGGATCCAGGAGGACTCCAAAGTTGCGCGCCCTCTCTGAGGGGGCCAAAATTTCGCTTTGGATGTTTTGTTTTTTTGTAATATTGCTGGATGGCTGGCACAGGGCAGGGGAGCCCTCGGGACCCTGGAAACCCCAGTGGAAGCACAGATTGTGTTTCGCACTCGCACCCAGGCAGCTGTGCAGTGGGCCTGTACAGGTAGTCCTCGACTTACCACAGTTTGTTTACTAGCTGTTCGAAGTTGAAAAGGGTCCCTTCCCCAGTAGCTGCAGCAGCCTGTCACAACAGAAGACTGAATACGAAGACTTTGGGGTCTTTAAATGAATCTGCCCAAAAAAGCCAACACAGTGCTAGGCAGCATTAACAGAGGGGCAGAATCAAGATCACGTCAAGTGTTAATACCACTTTACAAGGCCTTGGTAAGGCCACACTTGGAATACTGCATCCAGTTTTGGTCACCACGATGTAAAAAAGATGTTGAGACTCTAGAAAGAGTGCAGAGAAGAGCAACAAAGATGATCAGGGGACTGGAGGCTAAAACATACAAGGAACGGCTGCTGGAATTGGGTATTTCTAGTTTAACGAAGAGACGGACGAGAGGTGACATGATAGCAGCCTTCCAGTATCTCAGGGGCTGCCCCAAAGAAGAGGGAGTCAAGCTATTTTCCAAGGCGCCTGAAGGCAGGACAAGAAGCAACGGATGGAAACTCATCATGGAGAGAAGCAACCTAGAACTAAGGAGAAACTTCCTGACAGTTAGAACAATTAACCAGTGGAACCACCTGCCTCCAGAAGTGATGAATGCTCCAACACTGGAGGTTTTTAAGAAGAGACTGGACAGCCATTTGTCCAAAATGGTATAGGGTTTTCTGCCTGAGCAGGGGGATGGACTAGATGACCTCCAAGGTCCCTTTCAACTTTTATTATTATTATTATTATTATTATTATTATTATTATTATTATTATTATTGTTGTTGTTGTTGTTGTTGTTGTTATTATTATTATTATTATTATTATTATTATTATTATTATTATTATTATTATTATTATTCGTTCCTGTCGTCAGTTCCAAATGGTTTTAGGTATCCAACACAGAATATCACCATTGGTTTAGTGACCGTTTGAGGTTACTACGGCACGGAAAAAAGGGACTTAGGATCGTTTTTCACACTTACGACCGTTGCAGCATCCTTGTGGTCACTTGATTTGCATTCAGATGTTTGACAACTGACTCATATTTATGACGGTCGCAGTGTCTCGGGGGTCACATGATTCCCTTTTGTGACCTAATAAACAGAGTCAATGGGAAACGAGATTCATTTAATGACTGTTTTACTAACTTAACTGCAGGGATTCACTTAACAACGGTAGTAAGAAAGGTCGTAAAATGGGGCAAAACTCACTCGACAAATGTTTCGCTTAGCAACATAAAACCATGGGCTCCCAATTGTGATCGTAAGTTGAGGACTACCTGCGGGGCCTTTGCAGAATTTGCATCCAGAGACCAAAGGAGCATCAGGGACTTTTGGATGGGCTTCAGACTTTGTACCCCCACCCCAGCTTGCTCTGGCTGAGGGTATTTGGGGGAAATTGCAAGCTCACTGACCCCAAGGAAGCCAGGCAGATTACTCTTGTGTGTGTGTGTGTGTCTGTGTGTGCATGTGCGTGTCGGATCAATCAAACAGAATAGAGTTGGAAGGGACCTTGGAGGTCTTCTAGTCCAGCCCCTTACTAAAGGAGGAGACTCTGTAGGACAAGCAGCTGTCTAGTCTCTTTTTAAAAACCTCCAGTGATGGAGCACCCACAACTTCTGGTGGCAAGCANATTACTCTTGTGTGTGTGTGTGTGTCTGTGTGTGCATGTGCGTGTCGGATCAATCAAACAGAATAGAGTTGGAAGGGACCTTGGAGGTCTTCTAGTCCAGCCCCTTACTAAAGGAGGAGACTCTGTAGGACAAGCAGCTGTCTAGTCTCTTTTTAAAAACCTCCAGTGATGGAGCACCCACAACTTCTGGTGGCAAGCAGTTCCACTGGTTGATTGTTCTTACTGTCAGGAAATTTCTCCTTAGTTCCAGGTTGCTTCTCTCCCTGGTTAGTTTCCATCCGTTGCTTCTTGTCCTGACTTCTGGGATTTTGGAGAATAGGTGGAACCCCCCCCTCTTCTTTGGGGCAGCCCCTGAGATATTGGAAGACTGCTATCATGTCCCCGCTAGTCCTTCAGACCTGGTTATTGCAGTGAGCTAATGATGCTCTGTGGAGCTAACGGTGACAAGGCTTTGAGTCATGATGTTGGGTTCTTAAAATTTAGAACATAGAATAAAAGGCTTGGAAGGGACCTGGGAGGTCTTCTAGTCCAGCCCCCTGCTCAGTCAGGAGGCCCTCTGCTATTCTGCACCAATGGCAGTCCAGTCTGTTCTTAAAAACCTCCAGTGTTGAAGCATTCACCGCTTCTGGAGGCAGGGAGTTCCACTGGTTAATTGTTCTCACTGTCAGGAAGTTTCTCGTTAGTTCCAGGTTGCTTCTCTCCTTGGTTTGTTTCCATCTGTTGCTTTTTGTCCTGCCTTCAGGCGCTTTGGAGAATTGGTGGACCCCCCCTCTTCTTTATGGCAGCCCCTCAAATATTGGAAGACGTTATCGTGTCACCCAAGTTCACATCTTCATCGTCTTTCTGTCTAAGCTCTTCTTAAAAACCTCCAGTGATGGAGCACCCACCGCTTCTGGTGGCAAGCTGTTCCGCTGGTTAATTGTCCTCACTGTCAGGAAGTTTCTCCTTAGTTCTAGGTTGCTTCTCTCCTTGATCAGTTTCCATCCGTTGCTTCTTGTCCTGCCTTCAGGCGCTTTGGAGAAGAGCTTGACTCCCTCTTCTTTGGGGCAGCCCCTCAAATACTGGAAGGCTGTTGTCTATCCTGTCCCCCCTAGTCCTTCTTGTCTCTAGACTGGCCAGACCCAATTCCTGCAACCGTTCTTCTTCTTCCCATGTTTTATGACGCTCCTCGCCACGGCTTCCTGGCGGTGGGTCCGGCGCACCGCCCCGGCGTGCCTTTCCTGTAACAGCCGGTCTGCTTTGCTAGGAAGTGCTCTGATTTCTTTGAATAATTAATGGAAGCCTCTCCAGCGTCGGGGACTGGCGGAGCCCCCCCCAATCTGCCGCCTCCCCCCACCTCTTCCCTCATTCCTGGGGCCTTTGGGGAAATGGAGATAGAATTAAATGCAGGTGCAGGAAAGGGAAGCTGCAGCAGTTAGGAAATTTCTCCTTTTTCGTCCACACAGACACCGGAGGGCTAGGCCTTTTTTTGGGGGGGGGCGTCAGGTGCAAGGCAGAGAGCCAGACAGCCGGCCTCCCCCCACCACCCCCCAAGTCGGAATCCAGGACATTTGGAGGAGGACGGGCAAGTTGGGAAAGAACGGTGGGGTTGTGCGATGGAAAGGCCCTCCCGAGGTCGTCTAGTCCAGGGCTTTTCAACCTTTTCACCCATTGTACCTCTTTTAGGACATGGCAATATCCGAGTACCACCAGTCGCCTAATAAGGTGTCAAAAACGTGATGACCCCCCCCAAAAAGGAAAAAAGTGATGAAGTATGAAGTCACCAATTTTTTTGACACCTTGCTAGGCGATTGGTGGTACTCGGATATTTTAGGATATTGCCATATTCTAAAAGTGGCACAACTTACAACAGTTCGCTTAGTGACTGTTGTAAGCGCCAGGATCAGCGCCAGGCTCCAGCTGATCGGCGATTTCGTGGGGCTCAGCAGAAGCGCCAGGATCAATGCCAGGCTCCAGATGATTGGTGCTTCTGTGGGGCTCAGCAGAAGTGCAAGGATCGGCGCCAGGCTCCAGTTGATCAGAAGCGCCAGGATCAGCTGGAGCCCGGCACTTATCCTGGCACTTCCGCTGAGCCCCGACAGCCCTGCAGCTCCAGCCATCTCTCACTCAGGCTTGTGTGGTGTTGCCACCACTTCAGTTCATTCCTCTCCCCCACTACCACTTCTCTAGGACGGTCACGTACCACCTGCCAGGTGCCAATGTACCACCGGTGGTACACGTACCACTGGTTATAAAGCCCTGGTCTAGTCCAGCCCGTTGGGACATGGTGGGAAAGTCATCTCTAAGCCATCCCGAAGCAGAGGGAGAACATTTGGGGGAGCGGAGGGGGGGGGCTCGGGTGCCATATCAGATACCCTTTTGTAGCAATTCCACCAGATTCACACATACTGTCATGCCTCCGTTGGAGCCTGAATCTGCGGAGGAAAATGAGCTGGAACGGGACCCTACGGAGGTCGAGGGAGAGGGGTCTGCAGTTTCAGAGGAATGTGGGAAGAGCAGGACCGAGGCAGGCCAGGGCCCTTCAGGATCGGGACAGGATGAACAGGAGAGACAGAGTTCAGGCGATGAGTAAGGGCCATCCCCTCCTGATCCTAGAGCATGGAGAGTGGAGAGGAGGAGGGAACAACACAGGCAGGCTCAGCTACTCGGGAGGAGAGCGTCCTGCCCCTCTCCACAAGGCACACCTGGAGACTGAGACTTAAGGAGACACTGTGGGGAGAGGCATTTGTCGGGAACAAACGCTGATTCCTTGGAGTTATGTGTGTGTTGTTGCTGATCTCTTGTTCTGTGACTTCTGCTTGGAAACCCGGAAACTCTGACCCTTGGACTGGCTGACAACTTTGCTTGGATGTTCAAAGACCTCAGATTGTATTTTGGCTTCCCTTCTGAGACTGCTCAGGCAAGCTTGTATTCACACAGACTCGTTAGGTTTTGGATGTATGTGTCATTCCTTGTTATCTCCGTGGCCTTGAGTAAATTCCTCTCCTAATCAGACTGTGAGTGAAACTGCTTGCGGCTGCTGAAAGTGTGTGTATGTGTGTTCTTGTGTTTGGAGGCTTGCCAGAAATGTGGGAGCATTTGGGGAAAATTTGGAGCAATTAAAGGGCGGTTTGAATTGCCAGTTGACTGCATTGCCTTGGTGCTGTGCCCTGGGTCATCACACACACACACACACACACACACACACACACACACACAAAGCAATAAAAACAGTAAAAACATCCAAAACAAATATACCTAGCAGTAGATATACGGGTAGCCCTGGACTTAAAAGAATTCATTTAGTGACCGCTGGATGTTAAAAAAAAAAGGCATTGAAAAAGCGACTCTGGGCTGTTTTTCACACTTAACGACTGCTGTGGTCACATGATCGACATTCAGGCGCTTGGCAACCAACTCGTATTTATGACGGTGGCAGGGTCATCGATGGGGGGGTTGTTGTAAAAGGGGGCAAAACCCGCTTAATGACTGTCTTGCTGAGCAACAGACATTTGAGGCTCAAATATCGTCGTAAGTCGAGGACTTGGCTAATTAGCCCTACAGACAGTCCTTGACTTGCAACGGTTTGTTTAGCGACCGTTCAAAGTTACAAGGACGCTGGGAAAAGCGACTTACGACCTTTTTTTCACCCTTACCGACCGTTGCAGCCTCCCCGTGGCCCCGTGATTGACATTCGGAGGCTTGACAACCGGTTCATATTTACGACCATTGCCAGCGTCCCCGGGGGTCCCGCGATCCTCTTTTTGTGACCTTTTGATGGGCAAAGTCAATGGGGTGTCCAGATTCACTTAGCAACCTGAGAAAAAGGTTGGAAAAAGGTGATCCCTCAGGTAACCCAGCCCCAAGCCACGTAGGGCTTGAAAAAAAGGCAACATCAGCAGCTGGAATTACATCTGGAAACATGCTGGTCATCAGTGCAGCTTATGCAGCTGTGGCGTTCCCTGTGCCCTGGGTCTGGCACCCTTTACAGGCAGTCCTCAACTTACAACAGTTCATGTAGTGACCGCTCGGAGTTACAACGGCGCTGAAAAATGTGATTTAGGATTGCTTTTCAGACTGGGGGAGGGGCTTTTCCGTCCTGGGGATCCATGCAAGTGGGGAGAAGGCTGTATCTGTATGCAGGTGATCCCCAACTTACGACCGGTCAAAATTACAACCTAAGATAGTCCTGGACTTACAACAATTTGTTTAGTGAGCAAAGTTACAACGTCGCCCAAAAAAGCAACTTATTGCCAGTTTTAAGCACTTGTGGCTGCTGCAAGCATCCCCGTGATCATGTGAGGAGTACGTATACTACCCACGCTGCTGCGTTCTGCATCAATTGCTTAACTTTTAAGAGATACACAAAGAAGCACTGGGTTAACACACATCTAGGCTGCGTCAATAGAGGGATAGAATCAAGATCACGTGAAGTATTAATACCACTTTACAAGGTCTTGGTAAGGCCACACTTGGAATACTACATCCAGTTTTGGTCACCACGATGTAAAAAAGGTGTTGAGTCTCCAGAAAGAATACAGAGAAGAGCGACAAAGATGATTAGGGGACTGGAGGCTAAAACATATAAGGAACGGTTGCTGGAATTTGGGATGTCTAGTTGAGAAGGACGAGGGGGGACATGATAGCAGTGTTCCAATATCTCAGGGGCTACCCCAAAGAAGAGGGAGTCAAGCTATTCTCCAACGCGCCTGAAGGCAGGACAAGAAGCAACGGGCGGAAACTAACCAAAGAGAGAAACAACCTAGAACTAAGGAGAAACTTCCTGACAGTGAGAACAATTAACCAGTGGAACAACCTGCCTCCAGAAGCGGTGAATGCCCCAACACTGGAAGTTTTTAAGAAGAGATTGGACAACCATTTGTCTGAAATGCTATAGGGTTTCCTGCCTGAGCAGGGGGCTGGACTAGAAGACCTCCAAGGTCCCTTCCAACTCTGTTATTCGATCTATTCTATTCAATTCTGGGGTTCCAGAAGCAGCATCCCAAGAAATCTGGTTAGCATTTGATTTCTGGAACAAACTGAAGTAAGATATCTGAGCCGGGTGGGGCAGATAAGCAGAAGGAGGGGTGGGGGAGAGGAAAAACAAGAATGGAAAATTGGAATTAAGACCGTCTGCCTGCAATTCCCGAGGGATCAGTAGGTGACAGTAAGCAAGAAACCTAATCCCCGTTGTCGCACGAGGCTCACAGCTGAAGTGTCGTTGGGCTGTTGCCTTTAAGGCTGTCCCCAGTATCGTCTTTTGAAAAAGTCAGCAGTAGCAGAAAACAGAGAGAGAGAGAGAGACAGCTAGACAGACAGCTAGGGCAACTTGAAAGTAATCCGCCAGTCCCTGAAAGTGGTTTTGCAACGGGTAGAAACTAGCCAAGGAGAGAAGCAACCTAGAAGTAAGCAGGAATTTCCTGACAGAACAATCAATCAGTAGAATGGCTTGCCTCAAAAAGTTGTGGGTTCCTGCATCATTGGAGATTTTCAAGAAGAGACTGGACAGCCCCTTGTCTGGAATGTTTTCTCTAAATGAATATATTTAACATCTTTATTTATATCAGTCAAGTCAGGCCCACAGGAGCATCATGAGGTAAAATCAACCCAAGAACATCATCATGAGGTAAATCGCAGAGCTCCCACGAAGAAAAAGGCGGGAAACGAGGAAACGCCCCCTTTTACTCACCGCAGCCAATCACAGAACAGATTGCCTCATGCAGGAGCCACCTCTCTCTCTCTCTCTCCAACCAATCAGCTACAACTGTGTATTCTGCCTCATGGTATAACTCCACTCTCCCAGCGACTACATTTAAATATCTTAGCAACGACCATTTGTTTGAAATTGTATAGGGCTTCCTGCTTGAGCAGGGGGTTGGACTAGATGACCTCCAAGGTCCCTTCCAATGCTTGTTATTGCTATTCTGTTATTATTCTGTCATTCTGAAATGCGTATCTGGAAGTTTGGGTAGTTTCAAAAAAAAAAAAAGGATGAAAAGCAATTTTCAGTTCATATGAAAGCTCATGAGCCAGTGCAAAATACCTTAATGCATAAAAATGAGGGCCAGGGGAAGAATTCCTGGTTGATTAATCATCACCCTTTTAACTGATTGACTTAATTTGAATACATTTTCATAACTGCTGCTACCTCTGCAGCTCGGTTTGGACCGAAAAAAGAATATGGGGGTTTGATCTTTGGCAAGTGAGATGGTTTAGGTTTAGGTTCTCCTGCTTGAGCAGGGGGCTGGACTAGAGGACCTTGAAGGTCCCTTCCAGCTCTATCCTATTCTAAGTGTTTTTGGCACAGGAATTGGTGGTGAAGTTGGCGCAGTTGATTCTTGACCCGTTGCAACTCGAAGCCGCTTTTTAAGGTTGCCATCCATTTTGTGATTTCAGGATGCCCTTCCTGGATTCCACTGGCTGAAGATGGCTTAGATTGGTGGTAGGCAACCTTGGCTCTTTTATGACTCGTGGACTTCAACTCCCAGAATTCCTGAGCCAGCATGGCTCAGCTTGGAAACCTCTCCCTTTCCCCTCAGCATGGCTGGCTCAGGAATTCTGGGAGTTGAAGTCCACAAGTTATAAAAGAGCCAAGATGGTCTACCTCTGGCCTAGGCCGCTTTATGACTCGTGGACTTCAACTCCCAGAATTCCTGAGCTGGCATGGTTCAGCTGGGAAACCTCTCCCTTTCCCCTCAACATGGCTGGCTCAGGAATTCTGGGAGTTGAAGTCCACAAGTCACAGAAGAGCCAAGGTTGCCTACCCCTGGCTTAGATGGTCTTGAATGATTCTTCGCTGATTAACTGTCTCCCGTCAATATAGTGGTGTTGGTTCTCGTGGCTGGTATCTGTTGAGCATGGTTGAGCTTCAGGGTTTGGTGATCGTGGTCTGAACAGCCACGGGCAAGGTGGTCTGTACTAACAGAAAAGAATATCCGTAGTTCAGGGTTGGACTGTGGGGTCCAACAACTCTAGGCTTGGTCGGTTTTGATGGCCATCACCAACTCATACAAGGGAACCATCTTCTGAATGGACTTGACCTCTTCTGGAGAGACCAAACATCTAAGGGAGACTTCCTGGTCTGGAAAATTTCTTTCTAGCCCCCTGGAAGACCCCAGTGCAACCCCAAAACTGGACACCAGAGAAGACCTTGGTGGACTTTTGCACAGTGGTGGAGGACAAATGGAGGAGGAGGAGGAGGAGGAGGAGGAGGAGGAGGAGGAGGAGGAGGAGGAGGATGACGACGACTATGGAGTCCTGGATTCTCTCTGACCTCAGTTATTTTCTTGCAGATGTTTCATTGCCCAACTAGGGAACATCATCAGTGCTAGAAAGGAGTGGGGTTTGCAGAGAGGAGGAGGAGGAGGAGGAGGAGGAGGAGGAGGAGGAGGAGGACAATGACGACGACGATTGTGGAGTCCTTGATGCTCTCTGACCTCAGTTGTTTTCTTGCAGATGTTTCACGACCCAACTAGGGAACATTATCAGTGCTAGCACTGACTTTGGAAGTTGTCCACCCATCTTAAAATTCTTGAGGTTGAAAGCTGGAGATTTCACACATTTTCCCTTGTGTCGTGCCCCCAAAATTCCTTTCTGACGCAGAATTTGAATAATATACACTTCCATTTATAATTATAATAATAACAATAAAGTTGGAAGGGACTTTGGAGGTCATTTAGTCCAACCCCCTGCTCAGGCAGGAAACCCTATACCATTTCAGACAAATGACAAATGTCCAATCTCTTCTTAAAGACTTCCAGTGTTGGAGCATTCACCACTTCTGGAGGCAGGTTGTTCCACTGGTTAATTGTTCTCACTGTCAGGAAGTTTCTCCTTAGTTCCAGGTTGCTTCTCTCCTTGATTAGTTTCCATCCGTTGCTTCTTGTCCTGCCTTCAGGTGCTTTGGAGAATGCTTGACTCCCTCTTCTTTGGGGCAGCCCCTGAGATACTGGAACACTGCTTATTCTGTCACCCCTCGTCCTTCTTTTCATTAAATTAGACATATTCAATTCCAGCAACCGTTCTTTATATGCTTTAGCCTCCAGTCCCCTAATCCAGTCCCCCTTATTAGGGTGGGTCATACAGTCAGCCAGATGTTTGGATTGGATCTGGCATTTTTAATCCATCAACTGAGTCCCTCCCAAGGACCTGGGATAGGCAGATATTCTTGTCTGAGTTAATTAAAGATATCATCACAGGATGTGACCTGTCCTAAATCAAGCTGCCTTTTGCAATAGACCGATGGTGACTTTGTCAATACTGATGCTCCAGATGTTTGGGGGTTGCACCCAAGTCGTTCTACTTCTATTTGCAGGTCTATGTGTTTTTCTGATTTTCTCCGGTTCTTTCTCTTCTCTTCTCCTGTCCCCAGCTACCGTCATGTCCATTATCCAGACTTTTTTTGTCTTTCTTATCAACAATCGTTAAGTTGGGAGTGTTTTGTGGCAGGCCGCTTGTCTTGTTTGAATTCTAGCCATCCCAGAGCAATTTATCTTCTTCATTGTTATTTTATCTGTTTTGGGGTCTGTTTCTGTGTTCCAATATTTGGGTTTTAAGACTTTTACAAGCCAGAGGATTAGGGCATCCACCTTTACAAGTTGGGCTGGTTGAAATTTAGTCTTTCAAAAATAACTACAGGTAGTCCTTGACTTACAACGGCTTATTTAGTGACCATTCGAACACCACTGAAAAGAGTGACATGACCTTTTTTCGCACTTACAACTGTTGCAGCATCCTGATCAAAATTCAGACCTTTGGCAACTGATTCGTATTTACGACGGTCGAAGTGTTCCGGGGGGGGTGTCACGTGATCCCCTTTTGTGACCTTCTGATGAGCAAAGCCAGTGGGGAGGCCAGATTCATTTAACAACCGTGTGACTAACTTAACAAACACAATGATTCACTTAACAACTGTTGCAAGAAAGGTCCTAAAACAGGGCAAAAGTCACTGAACAAGTGTCTCACTTAGCAACATAAATTTTGAGCTCAATTGTCGTAAGTTGGGGATTACCTGTACCAGGCCCTAATTGGGTTTTGGATCAATCCAGACAGCTGTTTCCTACAGCTGGATCTCTCTCTCAGGTTTCCTTTAATCTCCTAAATTTTCTCCTTCATTTATTAATTTTTTTTCCCTTCCTCCAACTCTCTTATTTCTCACGGACGGGTTTTGCAGAGTGGCATTATACTTTAATTACCCCAATAAATGAAACCGGTGCAGTAAATTTTCTTTATACCTAATATTACTCAGTTTGCCAAGTTCCAAAGCAGCTGAAACTCCTGTTTTTTCTCTCTCTCTCCCTTTCTGTACACGTCCAGGTGCCTAAAGTGTTGATTATAGTTCCCAGGAGTTTTAAGTATTTGTTATCTGGATTGCAATGCTCACAGTGGGCATTTTCCAGCTGTGGCGGAGATTATTGTGTCACGAAAATGTGCTTTCTTGGCAGAAAATCTGCAGTTCCAGACTTGACAAATACAGAGCCAGGCCTAAAAATATGTAGATAGTTCTCAACTTTCAACAGTTCCTTGAGTGACTGTTCGAAGTTACAAGGGCACTGGAAAAAAAAGTGACTTATGACCATTTTTCACACTTACAACCGTTGCAGTTTCACATGATCCCCTTTTGCAGGGGTCTTCGAACTTGGCCCTTTTATGACTTGTGGACTACAACACCCAGAATTCCTCAGCCAGGATGCTTTGAGACAGGGGTCTTCAAACTTGGCCCTTTTATGACTTGTGGACTTCAACTCCCAGAATTCCTCAGCCAGGCATACTGGCTGAGGAATTCTGGGAGTTGAAGTCCACTCCTCTTAAAGTCTACATCAGGGGTCTTCAGACTTGGCCCTTTTATGACTTGTGGACTACAACTCCCAGAATTCCTCAGCCAAGATGCTTTAAGACAGGGGTCTTCAAACTTGGCCCTTTGATGACGTGTGGACTTCAGCTCCCAGAATTCCTTAGCCAAGCACGCTGGGTGAGGAACTCTGGGAGTTGAAGTCCACTCCTCTTAAAGTCTATATCAGGGGTCTTCAAACTTGGCCCTCTTATGACTTGTGGACTTCAACTCCCAGAATTCCTCAGCCAGGCACGCTGGCTGAGGAATTCTGGGAGTTGAAGTCCACGAGTCCTAAAAGGGCCAAGTTTGAAGACCCCTGCCTTTTTGTGACTTCTGACAAGCAAAGTCAATGGGGAAGCCAGAGTCACTTAACAATCATGTTACTAACTTAACAACTGCAGGGATTCATTTAACAACTGTGGCAGGAAAGGTTGTAAAACGGGGCAAAAACACATTGACCAACACCAATTCTGCGTCCAGTTGTGGTTGAAGTCAAGGACCGCCTGTAGATATAGTTGCACCTGGAAGGAGAACGCAAGGAACTTGTCCTCATTGGACTACCCAGGACCAGTTGTTAGATGTTGTGTGGATTTTGCCCTCTGCTCTAAAGGAAGGCACAAAGTTGTGCACCCAAAACGATGCCGTTGAGAAGAATGAAACCTGGTGTGCAAATAAGAAAATTGGATTTCTTCTGCAAGTGTCTATCTGGGACTATCTCTCCACGAAGGAGAAAAAAGGGGCAGTGGGACAACTTTCCTGCCCTGAAGTTCTTTAGATGTTCTGGATTGAAAATTCTCAAAGCTCCAAGGTGAAATCTTTGGAGCTGCGGAGTCCTTGGTGTTCGCTGAGCTTGGTTGTTTGCTTGCAAACATTTCATGACCTGATTGGGTAACATGGGCAAGCTCCATTATGGTCGTATGTTGAGGACTACCTATAGAAGAAAATAGACTAGGACAGAGGTCCCCAACCTTTTGGGCACCAGGGACCAGTTCCGTGGAGAGAGGTTTTTCTGCGGACCGGAGGGTGCGTGATTTTGTGTGCTGCCTGCATCTCGCGGATGAGGTTTTGCTTGTTTGTGCGGCCCGGTTCTGGCATGCCGCTGCCCGGTACTGCTCCACAGCCCGGGGATTGGGGACCCCTAGACTAGGAGACCTCCAGGGTCCCTCCCAACCCTGTTAGTGTGCTGTTATGCTATTCTGCTATTCTGTTTCTCTGCTAATCTTTTATTCTGCTATTCTATTACTCTACTATTCTGCTATTCTGTTACTCTGCTAATCTGTTATTCTGCTATTCTGTTATTCTGTTACTCTACTATTCTGTTATTTTGCTATTCTGCTATTCTGTTACTCTGCAATTCTGTTATTCTGCTATTCTGTTACTCTGTTATTCTGTTACTCTACTATTCTGTTACCCTGATAGTCATTTACTCTGCAATTCTATTCTGTTACTCTATTCTTCTTCTAATCTGTTATTCTGCTATTCTGTTATTCTGTTACTCTACTATTCTGTTACTCCGTTATTCTATTACTCTGCTATTCTGTTACTCTGCTATTCTTTTACTCTGCAATTCTATTCTGCTATTCTGTTACTCTATTATTCTGCTAATCTGTTCTGCTATTCTGTTATTCTGTTACTCTACTATTCTATTATTTTGCTATTCTGTTACTCTGCTATTCTGTTATTCTATTTACTATTCTGTTCTGCTATTCTGCTATTTTGCTACTCTGCTATTCTGTTATTCTGTGTTATTCTGCTATTCTGTTAACTCTGTTTTCTGTTATTTGTTATTCTGTCTTTTGGCGTTCGAAGGGCGGCTGATCTCAGCCCCTGAAGAAGCTTGGGATCACATCCACTTAAAGACCCCCTTCTCCTTTCTCTCCCTCCCAGTGGCATTGGGCTGGCTCGGGCCCACTTCGAAAAGCAGCCCCCGTCCAACCTCAGGAAATCCAACTTTTTCCACTTCGTGCTTGCCATATACGACCGTCACGGACAGCCAGTGGAGATCGAGAGGACATCTTTTATCGACTTCGTGGAGAAGGACAGAGTAAGATCCCAACTCCTACGGGGTTCTTTCAAACATCTCCCCAAACACACACCGACACAGAGGAAATAGTCAGGGTGGAATATCCCCCCAAACCTTCCCAGTTGCAGTCATTTTGAATTTGTTTTCCGCCCCAGCAGCCATCAGAATCCAGCAGAGCTAGACGGTTGCTGGAGTAATATTGAAAATATCCTCGATGGCTCCCTGAGCGCCTTTTTCATTCACGTATTTATTTATTTATTGAGCATTTGTAGGGGGGAGGGAAGATAAACCGCAGACGACACAGCATATAAAAGAAAGAAAAGAACCAGGATTAAGTGGCGAGCAGAAACACCCAAGAATCTAAAATAGCATAAAGGGAACGTTGCTGCAACATATAATTATGACATAATAATAATAATAATAATAATAATAATAATAATAATAATAATAATAATAATAATAATAATAATAATAATAATAATAATAATAATAATAATAATAATAAAAATAAAGTTGGGAGGGACCTTGGAGGTCATCTAGTCCGACCCCCTTAAGGCATTATAAACCAGGGGTAGTCAACCTTGGTTCTTTTATGACTCGTGGACTTCAACTCCCAGAATTCCTGAGCCAGAAAAACCCCACAACCTCAACATTTTGCTTTATACTTCACAATGTTTCAGGTCATTCCTATAATAACAAAACCATTTTAATCATCAAAATCCAGCTTTCCGTTTTTTGTTTTTTGTTTCAGTTTCTGGCAAAAAGTCCAGAAACAGTTTCTACGTAGAAACAAAACTTGATAAATGCTCTTAGATTAAAACGGCCCTTTTCTCCTCCTCTGCCCACTTTGTCAAGTTACCTGCTTAGCGCGGTGTGAGTGTCTCCTTAAAACTATCGACTATGATATCTTCAGTCCATGCTAGAAATCTAATTTTCCATACAATTAAAGGATAGTCTTTGGGCAAAGACCCTGATCTAATAAAGATGACGTGTATTGGGCACTGTGTGTGTATTTGGGGGGGTGCCATCTAGATTTTCACACACACACACACACACACACTCACACATGCACACAGAGAGAGAAGGAGAAAGAAAGAAAAAACGAAAGAAAGAAAGAAAGAAAGAAAGAAAGAAAGAAAGAAAGAAAGAAAGAAAGGAAGAAAAGAAGGAAGGAAGGAAGGGAAAGTGGAAAGAGAAAGAAAGAAAGAAAGAAAGAAAGAAAGAAAGAAAGAAAGAAAGAAAGAAAGAGGAAGGAAGGAAGGAAGGAAGGAAGGAAGGAAGGAAGGAAGGAAGGAAGGAAGGAAGGAAGGAAAGAAAGAAAGAAAGAAGGAAAAGTGGAAGGAAGGAAGGAAGGAAATGTGTGTAAAACAAAATATCAAACATACACATAATATACTGATAAATATATATATATTTATATATATATCAGTATATTATATCAGTATAGTATATCAGTATATTCTGATAAATATACAGAAACGAAGGAAGGGAGGAAAGAAAGAAAGAAAGGAAGGAAGGAAGGAAGGAAGGAAGGAAGGAAGGAAGGAAGGAAGGAAGGAAGGAAGGAAGGAATGAAAAGTGGAAGGAAGGAAGGAAGGAAGGAAGGAAGGAAATGTGTGTAAAGCAAAATATCAAACATACACATAAAATATTCCCCTTGACTGAATACTGATAAATATACAGAAAGAAAAAAAAGAAAGAAAGAAAGAAAGAGGGGAAAAAAGAAGAGAGAAAAAGAGAAAGAGTGAGGGAAAGAAAGTGGTAGAGGGAAAGAGAGAAGGAAAGAGAGACAGAAAGAGAAAGAGAGGAGGGGGCTGAGGAAGGAGCCAATCTGGACAGCATATCAAGGCAGACAAGAGGAAGAGGAAGATGGTTGCACCCCAGGCTAATTTCAGCCAGATGCACTTTCAGAAGCTGGCCTCTCTGCCTCTCCTTCCTCAACTCCCTATCCTGACCTAAGGAAGATGGGGGATTCCCCCAAGACTCAGAAAGCAAGAGGCAACCCCAGTTTATCCACCCCCTTGCACACTTTATTGTAACTCCAAAGAAACCGTGTCTCCCGCTTGCCCGCCATTCCTGGTGGAACGTGCCTTTGAGGAACACCAGGTTGAAAATCTCCACTGGGTGCCTTTTTTTTTTTCATTTCCTCCTTCCTTCCCAACAGGAGCAGAACGGAGAGAAAACCAACAACGGCATTCACTACCGGCTGCAGCTGCTGTACAGTAACGGTAAGGACCCTACAACCGGGGCTGTGGTGAAGCCCCGCTGCCTTTGGTGAAGGCTACGCGGAAGACGGAAGACGCAAGACGCTGAGATACATTGGCTCATGCCACGTTTGTGTTGACCCTTCGCCTGCAGTTGACTAGATCAGACAGGGCTCAGGGTGGCTTCAGAAGCTCGCAAGGTATGTTTGCAAGCAGCTGAGGAGAGGACAATCCCCCCCACACACAGCTCACTCCAACTTGGAGGTCAGCATTTGGGGGTCTCCTCTTTTAACCACACTCTGGGCTTCTTGCAAATTGGAAGTAAAGCATTTGTAAGAAACCATTCCTGCCTTGGGGGAGAGTGGCTAAGTTTGTAACACATTGGTATAGACCAGGGGTAGGCAACCTTGGCTCTTTTATGACTGGTGGACTTCAACTCCCAGAATTCCTGAGCCAGCCACGCTGAGGGGAAAGGGAGAGGTTTCCAAGCTGAGCCATGCTGGCTCAGGAATTCTGGGAGTTGAAGTCCATGAGTCATAAAGCGGCCTAGGCCTAGGCCAGAAATAGGCAACCTTGGCTCTTTTATGACTGGTGGACTTCAACTACCAGAATTCCTGAGCTAGCCATGCTGAGGGGAAAGGGACAGGTTTATTGTTTCCAAGCTGAGCCATGCTGGCTCAGGAATTCTGGGAGTTGAAGTTCACGAGTCATGAAGGGGCCTAGGCCTAGGCCAGAGGTAGGCAACCTTGGCTCTTTGATGACTCGTGGACTTCAGCTCCCAGAATTCCTGGTTCAGCCATGCTGAGGGGAAAGGGAGAGGTTTCCAAGCTGAGCCAAGCTGGCTCAGGAATTCTGGGAGTTGAAGTCCACCAGTCATAAAAGAGCCAAGGTTGCCCACCTCTGGTATAGACCCAGGCCAGGGAGACAGATGATTAAACACTGTGGAGACTCTACAAGGCAACGTAATAATCTTGCAGAGTTGTTGTGAGCATAAAAAACAAGGGATGGTTGCCTTGAGTTCCTAGGCCAGGGTTAGGCAACCTTGGCTCTTTTATGACTCGTGGACTTCAACTCCCAGAATTCCTGAGCCAGCCTGGCTCAGCATGAAAACCTCTCCCTTTCCCCTCAGCATGGCTGACTCAGGAATTCTGGGAGTTGAAGTCCACCAGTCATAAAAGAGCCAAGGTTGCCTACCTCTGGCCTAGGCCTAGGCCGCTTTATGACTCATGGACTTCAACTCCCAGAATTCCTGAGCCAGCCTGGCTCAGCTTGGCAACCTCTCCCTTTTCCCTCAGCGTGGCTGGCTCAGGAATTCTGGGAGTTGAAGTCCACGAGTCATAAAAGAGCCAAGGTTGCCTACCTCTGGCCTAGGCTGTCGTTCTCAATCTTGGCAACTTGAAGAGAAGTGGATTCCCAACTCCCAGAATTCCCCAGCCTGGAAAAACACTAACTCTCCAAACTTTGCTTTTTCACAGGGCTCCGAACCGAGCAAGATCTCTACGTACGACTCATTGATTCCATGTCCAAGCAGGTAACCACGCCCTGTGCTTGGGGGTACGATGGGGAGGCATCCTTACCTTTTTGGCTGTGCTTAAGAGGGTCAGCATTGATATTTCTGGAGTTCAGAACAAACGCACCGCAACGCCCATTGCAAGGTCCTCCAAAGGACGCTGGCAATTGTAGTTTGGAGGAAGAGGCAACAATAATTCGCTTAGTGGCTGTTCGAAATTACAACGGCACTGAAAAAAGTGGCTTATGGCCATTTTTTTACACTTCTGACCATTGCAGCATCCCCAGGGTCACGTGACTTACCTTTGGATACTTGACCACTAACATTTAGGACTGTTGCACTGTTCTAGGGTCACATGAACTCGTTTTGCGACCTTTTGACAAGCCAAAGTCAATGGGGGAAGCCAGATTCTCTAAAAAACTGTATTATTAACTTAGCAACTTCAGTGATTCACTTAACAAATGTGCCAAGAAAAATAGTAAAATGCGGTTAAACTCACTTAACAAATGTCTCATTTAACAAATGTCTCACTTAGCAACATAAATCTTGGACTCAGTTGTGGTCATAAGCTGAGGACTACTTGTATATTGCAACAGTAATAACTTCCCCCAAAAAACAGGTCAAAAATTTATAAACTTCTACGTCTATTTGCAACTCAATATGACCTGTGATATGTTCCATATACGAAGGAAAAAATAGTTAACACTTAAAATGAATGACAAAGCAAAAGTTCCAGGCTCTCAGTTAATTATCAGTTATTGTATTTTACTCGTAAAAACTCCCCAGCAGTTTATCTACTACAAATCATTGCAAACATTATCCCTGATCCATCCAGGATCAAATCAAATCAAATCAAATCAGATGTCCCCATTAACCCAGGTTATGAAAAGACAGAACTTTTCGCCAAAGTTCTCCCCCCAAATTAGGCCTTTTCCTAAAAATGGGCTGGCGGAGAAAAAGTGCAATTGGTCCCCGATGTAAAAACAAGCAACTGTTAGAATTTGCACGCTCTGAACAAGCTCGCTCTGGGGGAGGACTCCCAGGGAATTAATTCTTGAAAATAATTGAAGATGCTTCATTAAGTTTCCATCTTATTAATCAACACCATTAAGTGGAGAGGCAGATTCCTGGCTGGGGGGGGGGGTTAAGAGCGCCTGGCCCAGATGGGACAGCGGGTGCTTAACACCTACTTTGCGCCAAGGAGCATACGACGCTGTTTTTTCGAACCCTGGATTTGCTTCCAGAGGTCTGACTTTATGCTTGACCTTAAGTGAAAAGAAGGAAAAGAATCATGCTTTGCTAAATGTCTAGTTTAATGAAGAGAAGGACGAGGGCGGACATGATAGCCGTGTTCCAATATCTGAGGGGCTGCCCCAAAGAAGAGGGAGTCAAGCTATTCTCCAAAGCGCCTGAAGGCAGGACAAGAAGCAACAGATGGAAACTAATCAAGGAGAGAAGCAACCTGGAACTAAGGAGAAACTTCCTGACAGTGAGAACAATTAACCAGTGGAACAACCTGCCTCCAGAAGCGGTGAATGCTCCAACACTGGAAGTTTTTAAGAAGAGACTGGACAGCCATTGGTCTGAAATGGTATAGGGTTTCCTGCCTGAGCAGGGGGTTGGACTGGATGACCTCCAAGGTCCCTTCCAACTCTGATATTCTGTTAACTGGCAGAAGCCAGGATCCAATTCTGTGAGAATCTTAGGGGGGGGGGGATGAGTTGGGAAGGGGAAGGTCCCCCCCTCTCTCTTTCTCTTTTTCTCTCTGTCCTTCCCACCTCCCCATTCATTAGCCATGCAGCCTAATTCTGATTTCCTTTGTTTAACCAAGCTGAGTCCCCCGTGCCCAGCAAGATTGGATGTCAAAGGTCAGGGGACCTTTGCGATCGATAGGAAATCAATTTGAATCCAGAAGAACCAGCTCCCCTATTCGTCCAAGCCCGGGGAAGGAATGATCCATACAATCCTGGTTTATTGACAGGCAGGAAGAGGCAGATTGGAAAGCAAGACTGAAAGGGAGGTGGGTTGGAGACGCGCGGAGAAGTCCAGCCACAAAGAAAATAAAATAGAGAGAATGGACAACCATTTGTCTGAAATGGTATAGGGTTTCCTGCCTGAGCAGGAGGTTGGACTAGATGACCTCCAAGGTCCCTTCCAGCTCTACTCTATTCTATTCTATTCTATTCCATTCCATTCCATATTCTATTCTATCCTATTCTAGTCTACTCTAGTCTACTCCTATTCTACTCTACTCTACTCTACTCTACTCTACTCTACTCTAGTCTACTCCTATTCTGTTCTGTTCTATTCTATTCTATTCTACTCTACTCCTATTCTAGTCTAGTCTACTCTACTCTACTATTCTATTCTATTCTATTCTATTCTATTCTATTCTATTCTATTCTATTCTATTCTACTCTACTCCTATTCTAGTCTAGTCTACTCTACTCTACTATTCTATTCTATTCTATTCTATTCTATTCTATTCTATTCTATTCTATTCTATTCTACTCTAGTCTACTCTAGTCTACTCTACTCCTATTCTATTCTATTCTACTCTACTCCTGTTCTGTTCTATTCTACTCTACTCTACTCTACTCTAGTCTAGTCTAGTCTACTATTCTATTCTATTCTATACTCTACTCTACTCTATTCTATTCTACTCTAGTCTACTCCTATTGTACTCTACTCCTATTCTATTCTATTCTATTCTATTCTATTCTATTCTATTCTATTCCATTCTATTCCATTCCATTCCATATTCTATTCTATCCTATTCTAGTCTACTCTAGTCTACTCCTATTCTACTCTACTCTACTCTACTCTACTCTACTCTACTCTACTCTACTCTACTCTACTCTACTCTACTCCTATTCTGTTCTGTTCTATTNGGTTATGAAAAGACAGAACTTTTCGCCAAAGTTCTCCCCCCAAATTAGGCCTTTTCCTAAAAATGGGCTGGCGGAGAAAAAGTGCAATTGGTCCCCGATGTAAAAACAAGCAACTGTTAGAATTTGCACGCTCTGAACAAGCTCGCTCTGGGGGAGGACTCCCAGGGAATTAATTCTTGAAAATAATTGAAGATGCTTCGTTAAGTTTCCATCTTATTAATCAACACCATTAAGTGGAGAGGCAGATTCCTGGCTGGGGGGGGGGGTTAAGAGCGCCTGGCCCAGATGGGACAGCGGGTGCTTAACACCTACTTTGCGCCAAGGAGCATACGACGCTGTTTTTTCGAACCCTGGATTTGCTTCCAGAGGTCTGACTTTATGCTTGACCTTAAGTGAAAAGAAGGAAAAGAATCATGCTTTGCTAAATGTCTAGTTTAATGAAGAGAAGGACGAGGGGGGACAGGATAGCAGTCTTCCAGTATCTCAGGGGCTGCCCCAAAGAAGAGGGGGGGGGGTCCACCTATTTTCCAAAGCCCCTGAAGGCAGGACAAGAAGCAACAGATAGAAACTCACCAAGGAGAGAAGCAACCTGGAATTAAGGAGAAACTTCCTGACAGTGAGAACAATTAACCAGTGGAACAACCTGCCTCCAGAAGTTGTGAATGCTCCAACACTGGAAGTTTTTAAGAAGAGATTGGACAGCCATTTGTCTAGAATTGTATAGGGTCTCCTGCTTGTGCAGGGGGTTTGGACTAGATGTCCTCCAAGGTCCCTTCCAACTCTGATATTCTGTTAACTGGCAGATGGCAGGATCCAATTCTGTGAGAATCTTAGGGGGGGGATGAGTTGGGAAGGGGAAGGTCCCCCCCTCTCTCTTTCTCTTTTTCTCTCTGTCCTTCCCACCTCTCCATTCATTAGCCATGCAGCCTAATTCTGATTTCCTTTGTTTAACCAAGCTGAGTCCCCCGTGCCCAGCAAGATTGGATGTCAAAGGTCAGGGGACCTTTGCGATCGATAGGAAATCAATTTGAATCCAGAAGAACCAGCTCCCTTATTCGTCCAAGCCCGGGGAAGGAATGATCCATACAATCCTGGTTTATTGACAGGCAGGAAGAGGCAGATTGGAAAGCAAGACGGAAAGGGAGGTGGGTTGGAGACGCGCGGAGAAGTCCAGCCACAAAGAAAATAAAATAGAGAGAATGGACAACCATTTGTCTGAAATGGGATAGGGTTTCCTGCCTGAGCAGGGGGTTGGACTAGAAGACCTCCAAAGTCCCTTCCAGCTCTATTCTATTCTATTCTAGTCTAGTCTACTCTACTCTACTCTAGTCTACTCTAGTCTACTCTAGTCTACTCTACTCCTATTCTACTCTACTCCTATTCTACTCTACTCTACTCTACTCTACTCTACTCTACTCTACTCCTATTCTAGTCTACTCTACTCTACTATTCTATTCTGTTCTATTCTATTCTACTCTAGTCTAATCTAGTCTAGTCTAGTCTACTCCTATTCTATTCTATTCTATTCTACTCTAGTCTACTCTACTCCTATTCTATTCTGTTCTGTTCTATTCTATTCTACTCTACTCTACTCTACTCTACTCTACTCTACTCTACTCTACTCTACTATTCTGTTCTGTTCTATTCTATTCTACTCTAGTCTAATCTAGTCTAGTCTAGTCTACTCCTATTCTATTCTATTCTATTCTACTCTAGTCTACTCTACTCCTATTCTATTCTGTTCTGTTCTATTCTATTCTACTCTACTCTACTCTACTCTACTCTACTATATTCTATTCTATTCTATTCTAGTCTACTCTACTCCTATTCTATTCTGTTCTGTTCTGTTCTATTCTATTCTATTCTAGTCTAGTCTAGTCTAGTCTAGTATTCTATTCTATTCCATTCCATTCTATTCTATTCTATTCCATTCCATTCCATTCCATTCCATTCCATTCCTTGTAATTCTATTTTGTTCTGTTCTGTTCTTGGTCTTGAAGGGCACCCTTCCATGTAGATGTCTACATGGAGGTAACCATCACGTTGTGTGATGGTTGACTTATCTCAGAAGCTGGTGGAGATGCATCTGTCCAGGACAGCAATACCTCACCTTTCCTGAGGACCCACCTCAGACAGTGTCAGGGGTGCCCAGCAAGGGACAGGAAGGAGACCTTAATGGTATCGATGGTTGAAGCCCTGCACCGAATGACCTAACCATGGTCTCCTGCAGGAGACCAGCAGGTCTGCAACTATCCGGGCACTTCCTAAAGTTGCGTCTCCTTCTTGATTGCAGGCCATCATCTACGAAGGTCAGGATAAGAACCCCGAGATGTGTCGGGTGTTGTTAACTCACGAGATCATGTGCAGGTAAGTCGTGGATGGGCACGGCGGGCTGGGTGACATTAAAAGAGGACCCCTGGGAAGCTTTGAGCAGGACACTTTGAGGTGTGAAGGTGAGGCCATTTTGCAAAGCGCCAGAAGCAACAACCAGGATGATCTAGAGGTTGGAGTCAGTGGCTTAGGAGAAGGGGGATGGCTGCAGGGATGAGGGGGTCAAAAAAGTCAAAATGGCGACCACGGCTGTGATTGAAGAGTCCTGTTGCATGCAACAAGGGAAACCAAGAGGGGGAAATTTGAGAAACTGAAGAATTCAAAGCAGCCACAGCCATTTAGATTTCAGAAAAGGGGTTTGGCTGCCCACTGTTGGAGTCAGGATGTAGGAGTTGTCAGACCTTTGACCTGTGGCGGCAAAATTGGTCCAACATTCTGAATGAATAACCAGGATGTCCAGAATTAATCCTTCAGGTCTAGTTTAAATCAGTCGTCCTTCTGTTCTTATTCACAAGGGCCTGGGTTCACATGGCCTGGGTGAAGTGGTTTGAATTAAGATGAATGAGCAGCATTTTAACCCAGGTTTGTAGTCATGATTTGTAGAAAGTTGGTTCCCCTTAGCCACAGTTACAAGGGTGGAAGGAAGAAGAGGAAGAGAGGAATGAAAGTGGGAGGGAAGGAAGGAGGAGCAGAGGGAGAGAGAGGGAGGGAGGGAGAGGAAGGAAAGGAGGGAGGGAGACAGAAAGGGAATGAGGGAGAAAGGAGAAGGAGGGATGAGAAGGAAGGAAAAAGGAAGGAAGGAAGGAAGGAAGGAAGAAGGAAGGAAGGAAGGAAGGAAGGAAGGAAGGAAANCTATTCTATTCTACTCTACTCCTATTCTGTTCTGTTCTATTCTACTCTACTCTACTCTACTCTAGTCTAGTCTAGTCTACTATTCTATTCTATTCTATACTCTACTCTACTCTATTCTATTCTACTCTAGTCTACTCCTATTGTACTCTACTCCTATTCTATTCTATTCTATTCTATTCTATTCTATTCTATTCTATTCCATTCTATTCCATTCCATTCCATATTCTATTCTATCCTATTCTAGTCTACTCTAGTCTACTCCTATTCTACTCTACTCTACTCTACTCTACTCTACTCTACTCTACTCTACTCTACTCCTATTCTGTTCTGTTCTATTCTATTCTATTCTATTCTATTCTACTCTACTCCTATTCTAGTCTAGTCTACTCTACTATTCTATTCTATTCTATTCTATTCTATTCTATTCTATTCTATTCTATTCTACTCTAGTCTACTCTAGTCTACTCTACTCCTATTCTATTCTATTCTACTCTACTCTACTCCTATTCTGTTCTGTTCTATTCTACTCTACTCTACTCTAGTCTAGTCTAGTCTACTATTCTATTCTATTCTATACTCTACTCTACTCTACTCTATTCTATTCTACTCTAGTCTACTCCTATTGTACTCTACTCCTATTCTATTCTATTCTATTCTATTCTATTCTATTCTATTCTATTCTATTCTATTCTATTCTATTCTATTCCTTGTAATTCTATTTTGTTCTGTTCTGTTCTTGGTCTTGAAGGGCACCCTTCCATGTAGATGTCTACATGGAGGTAACCATCACGTTGTGTGATGGTTGACCTATCTCAGAAGCTGGTGGAGATGCATCTGTCCAGGACAGCAATACCTCACCTTTCCTGAGAAACACCTCAGACAGTGTCAGGGGTGCCCAGCAAAGGACAGGAAGGAGGCTTTAATGGTATCGATGGTTGAAGCCCTGCACAGAATGACCCAACCATGGTCTCCTGCAGGAGACCAAGAGGTCTGCAACTATCCGGGCACTTCCTAAAGTTGCGTCTCCTTCTTGATTGCAGGCCATCATCTACGAAGGTCAGGATAAGAACCCCGAGATGTGCCGGGTCTTGTTAACTCACGAGATCATGTGCAGGTAAGTCGTGGATGGGCACGGCGGGCTGGGTGACATTAAAAGAGGACCCCTGGGAAGCTTTGAGCAGGACACTTTGGGGTGTGAAGGTGAGGCCGTTTTGCAAAGCGCCAGAAGCAACAAGCAGGATGATCTGGAGGTTGGAGTAGGTGGCTTAGGAGAAGAGGGATGGCTGCAGGGACGGGGTGTGTGTCAAAAAAGTCAAAATGGCGACCACGGCTGTGATTGAAGAGCCCTGTTGCATGCAACAAGGGAAACCAAGAGGGGGAAATTGGAGAAACTGAAGAATTCAAAGCAGCCCCAGCCATTTAGATTTCAGAAAAGGGGTTTGGCTGCCCACTGTTGGAGTCAGGATGTAGGAGTTGTCGGACCTTTGACCTGTGGCGGCAAAATTGGTCCAACATTCTGAATGAATAACCAGGATGTCCAGAATTAATCCTTCAGGTCTAGTTTAAATCAGTCGTCCTTCTGTTCTTGTTCACAAGGGTCTGGGTTCACATGGCCTGGGTGAAGTGGTTTGAATTAAGATGAATGAGCAGCATTTTAACCCAGGTTTGTAGTCATGGTTTGTAGAAAGTTGGTTCCCCTTAGCCACAGTTACAAGGGTGGAAGGAAGAAGAGGAAGAGAAGAATGAAAGTGGGAGGGAAGGAAGGAGGAGCAGAGGGAGAGAGAGGGAGGGAGGGAGAGGAAGGAAAGGAGGGAGGGAGACAGAAAGGGAATGAGGGAGGAAGGAGAAGGAGGGATGAGAAGGAAGGAAGGAAGGAAGAGAAGGAAGGAAGGAAGGAAGGAAGGAAGGAAGGAAGGAAGGAAGGAAGGAAGGAAGGAAAAAGAAAAAGGAAGGAAAGAAGGATGAGACAGATGAAATAGAGGGAGGGAGGGAGGGAGGGAGGGAGGGAGGAAGGAAGGAAGGAAGGAAGGAAGGAAAAACGCCCAAGAAATTTTATTGAAAAGCTTTCACCTTGAGCTTCTCTGATAAAGCATTTCTGGCTGCAGCTCACAAATGCTTCTGCCTTTTAATAAATTTAGAGCAAAGCATTTTTAATGGGGATGGGGGGGTGTCAGTGTGCCTTAATGGTGCAGGTGGGTGCAGGTGGGAGGCTGGTGCTTGCAAGAAAAGGTGAGTGGGTAGGGAACATTGAACCTTGTTCCTTATCCTACAACAGGGATGTCCATCCTTGCAACTTTAAGACTTAGGGACTTCAATTCCCAGGATTCCCCAGCCAGCCACTGGCTGGGGAATTCTGGGAGTTGAAATCCACACATCTTAAAGTTGCCAAGGTTGGCCACCTCTCTCTTATGCCACAGATACCAACAGAATAACAGAGTTGGGAGGGACCTTGGAGGTCTTCTAGTCCAACCCCCTGCTCAGGCAGGAAACCCTACACCATTTCGGACAAATGGCTGTCCAGTCTCTTCTTAAAAACTTCCAGTGTTGGAAGCATTCACCGCTTCTGGAGGCAGGTTGTTCCACTGGTTAATTGTTCTCCCTGTCAGGAAGTTTCTCCTTAGTTCTAAGTGGCTTCTCTCCTGGATTAGTTCCCATCCATTGTTTCTTGTCCTGCCTTCTTCAGGCGTTTTGGAGAATAGCTTGACTCCCTCCTCTTTGGGGCAGCCCCTCAAATATTGGAAGATTGCTATCATGTCACCCCTGGTCCTTCTTTTCATTAAACTAGAATTAAACCCAGTTCCTGCAACTTCTGGCATCCTCCTCACTTCTCGGATCAGGAGGTGGAAGAAACTCACACGAAGTCCTGGCAGGACCCAAATCCATGCACTCTGGTGTGCTTTTGAACTCAAAGACTGGGCACAGGTGGATGCCACCATGTTGAAATGTAGAGCAAAGGCTTCAGGGGTCTTCAAACTCGGCCCTTTTATGACTTGTAGACTTCAACTCCCAGAATTCCTCAACCAGCGTGCCTGGCTGAGGAATTCTGGGAGTTGAAGTCCACAAGTCATACAAGGGCCAAGTTTGAAGACCCCTGATATAGACTTTAAGAGGAGTGGACCTCAACTCCCAGAATTCCTCAACCAGCGTGCCTGGCTGAGGAATTCTGGGAGCTGAAGTCCACAAGTCATACAAGGGCCAAGTTGGAAGACCCCTGATAGAGACTTTTAAGAGGAGTGGACTTCAACTCCCAGAATTCCTCAACCAGCATGCCTGGCTGAGGAATTCTGGGAGCTGAAGTCCACAAGTCATCAAAGGGCCAAGTTTGAAGACCCCTGATAGAGACTTTAAGAGGAGTGGACTTCAACTCCCAGAATTCCTCAGCCAGCGTGCCTGGCTGAGGAATTCTGGGAGTTGAAGTCCACAAGTCATACAAGGGCCAAGTTTGAAGACCCCTGGCTTAAGTGGAACCACAGGACTCAGGCTGGGCAGGCTGTGTGCGTATATGTTGCCTCTCTGGCTAAATTCACACCCAGGACCAGCCAGGAGGGGGGACCGCCTCCTTCACCATATGTGGGAGGTGGGTCCACTGGGTGTGTGTGTGTGTGTGTGAGTGTGAAGGAGCCACGCTCGCTCGACAGCCAAGCTCCCGGGTGTCCTATTAACGCCTGCTTTGTTTACTGCGTGTTCGCTCTTGGTGTTTTGAAAATTAGCACTGGCTGCCTCCTTGCCAAGTTTCATGGCTAATTGATCTTCAGGAACCTTGCTAATGATCCCAGGGGCTAAGGGAATAGCTGGGGTGGCTCGGGACTCGTAGGCGCGACTCGAGAGGGCAAAATATTGTGGCTTCCACGCACGCCGTTGGTTTTGTTGTTTATGGAACGACGGGTGGAATTGCCGGTCCCCCGAGGGCAGCCGAGGGAAAAAAAATGTAGAGCTCTCGGCTGTTTATCAGATCAGAGATTAATTATAGTTAATGTGAGGGATGGTACTCGCTCTAATGATTGAGAAAACAGTAATTGGGAAGGGATCTCGAAAAGTACGGCGTACAAAGGCATGGATGCTTAACACTGAGACAAGATCTGGTCATTCTCTCTTGTTTGGGGAGGGTCAATCCAGAAATCCACGTTCAACTGGCCGCGTCAGTGAGTTTTCATCTCTGGATTAACTACGTTTGGTCTAGGACCGTGGTGGCGAACCTATGGCACGGGTGCCAGAGGCGGCACGCAGAGCCCTCTCTGTGGGCGCGCGAGCCGTCACCCCAGTCCTAGACCTTCAGCTGGGTTTTATAAAACCTTTTCGCTTTAGGCCTCCGCCGCCGTGTGCAAAAAAAGAAAAAAGGTTCAATCAATCAGTCAATTTCAACTTCTCGCGGGGAAAAAAAAGATCTCGCAAAGTTGGAATTGATTGATTGAACTTTTTAGTCCCACCCAGTCTGCCGTTACCACCGCAGCCACGCCTACCCAATGGGCCACACCCACCCAATGGGCCACACCCACCCAATGGGCCACACCCACCCAATAGGTCATGCCCACCCAATGGGCCACAGCCATCCAATTGGCCACACCCACCCAATGGGCCACACCCACCCGGCACCCAACGATACATAAGTGGGTTTGGGGTTGCAGTTTGGGCACTCGGTCTCTAAAAGGTTCGCCATCACTGGGATAGGATTTACTGCTTAAGCAGGGGTTGGACTAGAAGACCTCCCAGGTCCCTCCCAACCCTCTACTATTCCATTACATAGTTGCTTGCAAAACAGGATTCCCAAAGAGGAATGTCAGTCCTGTTCCCAGGTGTCCAAACTTAGCAACTGCTTTGGAGTAGGAGTCCCCGTCGGCGTCTCTTTAAAGCAGCCGCTTCTTATAATAATAATAATGATAAAGTTGGAAGGGACCTTGGAAGTCATCTAGTCCAACCCTCTGCTCAGGCAGGAAACCCTATACCATTTCGGACAAATGGCTGTCCAGTTTCTTCTTAAAAACTTCCAGTGTTGGCACATTTACCGCTTCTGGAGGCAGGTAGTTCCACTGGTTAATTGTTCTAACTGTCAGGAAGTTTCTCCTTAGTTCTAGGTTGCTTCTCTCTTTGTGGTTGCTTTAAAAAATTACACATGAGCTTGTTCCAGCCCCCATAGGCAGCAAAGCCTGTTTTTGGAACAGAACCAAACCACCGCAGAATCTTCGTGGCCAAACTTTTTTGGGGGGAAAACTTGGGGAAACTTAATGCTCTTCTTTGCAGCCAGTTTCCCATGCTTCCACAGTGGGTTGATGTGCAGGACATCTACTGGGGTGTCTTTCTTGACTGCCCCCCCCCTCAGTGGTTTGCAAGATTTGTTCTCTGTCCTTGAGAGACAAACCAAGTTTCAGAACTCTTTGTGGCAAGGAGAACCAAGTTGCAAAGCGATCCAGGCTGTTATGGTTCCGGCTAATGAAACACTTCAAAGAACTTCCAGGCGTTGATTTTCCTAAAAGTAATTTATTGTTACAAAATGTCGGCACAGGCACAACGAAAATATGCTAAGATCTAAGTTCTCCTCCTCTGAGCAGTTAAATTATCAGCATGTTCCCTCCCTCAATTAGCTGTCATATATCACGTTATCCAATTAGTGTGAAAGTCAAAGGTTCCCTTCCTCTCTCTTTCCCGGGCTTTTCCCTCCACCCTCTTCTGCTCTGCATTAACCCTAAAAATACCAGCCAGTTCTGCATATTGTCAAAGCAAGAATATACAGTGTTTGCAGCGTTGACATCAGGCCCCTTGGGACTCTCTTAGTGCGTTGATTTCTCTGCATCCTCTCTGTGCTGGAGGGAATTTGGGAAAAGGCGATGCCTGCAGGCACCCAGTATTTCAGATTTCTGAAACATAAAGATGAACATAGTAGTAGTAGTACCTTCACAGTACCTTTTAATTCTATCTGGCAGGCCTAAATAGTTAAGGCAGTGATGGCGAACCTTTTAGAGACCGAGTGCCCAAACTGCAACCCAAAACCCACTTATGCATCGTCGGGTGCCGGGTGAGTGTGGCCCATTGGGTGGGCGTGGCTGCGGTGGTAACGGCAGACTGGGCGGGACTAAAAAGTTCAATCAATCAATTCCAACTTTGCGAGATCTTTTTTTTTCCCACGAGAAGTTGAAATTGACTGATTGATTGAACCATATTTTTTTTTTGCACACGGCGGCGGAGGCCTAAAGCGAAAAGGTTTTATAAAACCCAGCTGAAGGCCCAGGACTGGGGCGACGGCACACGTGCCCACAGAGAGGGCTCTGCGTGCCACCTGTGGCACCCGTGCCATAGGTTCGCCACCACTGAGTTAAGGGAATAGAAGAAGAATCAGGGTTAGTATGGGAAGGAAGGAAGGAAGGAAGGAAGGAAGGAAAAAGAAAGAAAGAAAGAAAGAAAGAAAGAAAGAAAGAAAGAAAGAAAGAAAGAAAGAAAGAAAGAAAGAGAAAGGAGGAAGGAAAGAAGGAAGGAAGGGAAGGAAGGAAGGAAGGAAAAAGAAAGAAAGAAAGAAAGAAAGAAAGAAAGAGAAAGGAGGAAAGAAGGAAGGAAGGAAGGAAGGAAGGAAGGAAGGAAGGAAGGAAGGAAGGAAGGAAGGAAGGAAGGAAGGAACTAACTTGAAGTCCTGGGAGTTGAAGTCCACGAGTCATAAAACAGCCAAGGTTCCCCACCCCTGCTTTAGATGTTCAGGGAAGGTCATACACAATCTTGAGTTTCTCCTTTGGCCTGACCACCCACCCCCCTCTCTTTTCTCCCAACCCCACAGCCGCTGCTGTGACAAGAAAAGTTGTGGAAACCGCAACGAGACCCCTTCCGATCCGGTCATCATTGACAGGTAAGAACAGTTCTGCATGTCCACGTTTACAGTTGTGCTGGGATAGCCGGAACCTGTGAGCAGAACTCAACCCAGATTTGGTTGAAGTCATAGAAAGTGACACGGAGTCAAGGGCGGCCCTCAAACAGTCTGTCTAACCAAATGACACTCATGGTTTGCAAGTTCTTTCTTTAGTTTGGTTAAGGCTAGAAAGCAGAAGTCCGTGAATTTTAGCCCCACCTTAGCCAAAAAAACTGGCTGGAGGACTCAGGGGCCAATCACCAGGAGACAGGGAACTCTAGTCCTGCCTTAACCATGAAAGCTAGCTAGGTGACTGTGGGCCAGTCCCCAAGAGACTATGAATACTAGTCCTGCCTTAGGCGTGAAAGCCGGCAGAGTGACGTTGAGCCGGTCCCTCTTTCTCACGCCAACCTAACTCATAGAGTTGGTCCTCTTGGTAAAAGAGGAACATGCGTTGAATATGTTCACCATTTCGAGTCGTTTATAAAAAATAATAAAGGTATGTGATACAATAAAGAAACAAACAAACAATGGTCAGAGTTAAATTGGGACTGGATAAGGAACAACAGAACTCAGGACATCGGTCTTTGTGACAACGCAATGACTCTAAATAGATGACAGGTTTAATCCCATCGTACAGCTCAGCCTGTAATAGAGTAATAGAGTTGGAGGGGACCTTGGAGGTCATCTAGTCCAACCCCCTCCTCAGGCAGGAAACTCTATACTATTTCAGACAAATGGCTGTCCAGTCTCTTCTTAAAAACCTCCAGTGTTGGACCATTCACAGCTTCTGGAGGCAGGTTGTTCCACTGGTTAATTGTTCTCACTGTCAGGAAGTTTCTCCTTAATTCTAGGTTGCTTCTCTCCTTGGTCAGTTTCCATCCGTTGCTTCTTGTCCTGCCTTCAGGAGCTTTGGAGAATAGCTTGACTCCCTCTTCTTTGGGGCAGCCCCTGAGATATTGGAACGCTGCTATCCTGTCCCCCCTGGTCCTTCTCTTCATTAAACTAGACATTCCCAATTCCAGCAGCCGTTCCTTGTATGTTTTAGCCTCCAGTCCCCTGATCATCTTTGTTGCTCTTCTCTGCACTCTTTCCAGAGTCTCAACATCTTTTTTACATCGTGGCAACCAAAACTGGATGCAGGATTCCCCATTTGCTCTTACCAAAGCCTTATAAAGCAGTACTAAGAGTTCATATGATCTTGATTGTTGATGCAGCCTAGGGCTGCGTTGACTTTTTTGGCTGCTGCCACACCTTGCGACTTGTGGCTCCACAATTCTACCTGTTGTGTACTGGGAGAAAAGGGAAATTTCTTTGGTTTGCAAGGCCGATGCATCTAAGACACAGCAGAAGCTGTTGGAGGAAGATTCAGGGGTGGGGGGTGGGGGCAGAAAAGGCAGCCCAGCCCCACCCAAACCTGGGGGGCTATGGGGAAAAAAAAGGATCCTTGCAAAGTTTAGCTAATTTCTGGGTTAATGTTCTTGTCCCGCCGAGGAGTCGTCTGCTTCCTTCCCTCCGAAATCAGGAAGCTTCTCCTATTGTCACCTTCTGGGCTTGTGTGTGTTTGTGTGTGTGTGTGTGCACGCACTCATGCAAGTCCCTTTCTCCCTCTCCCAGACAATGCGCCGAGGAGATGGTAGGGGCCCTCCTGTTCTGGCGTATGTATCCCGGTGGCAGTTGCGGGGTCTTGATAACACAACTGACATTTCCACAGCTTTTGTCCGCGCCCGATAACATCGGGCACCGGGCGAGGAGGCCCCATAACTGGGCAGGCCTGCCTGTCACTCAGCCCCGATGCAGAGGCCTCCGACCGCCAGTGGAGAAGAATAAGGACTGACAAGCCTGCGTGGAGATTAGAAGCCGAAGAATCAAAGCTATTAGAGGCTGTCTCGCCATTGTCCCTGCTGATCTTTTAGCCTTTCCTTCCATCGGCTCTCGCTTATTCTTCCTCGCACGCGGGACCCCCCCCAAAAATAAAATAAAATCCAGCCACCTTCAGATTAAATTCCAGCAAGTTTGTGGGTGTGAGGGATAGAATCAAGATCAGATGAAGTATTAATACCACTTTACAAGGCCTTGGTAAGGCCACACTTGGAATACGGCATCCAGTTTTGGTCACCGCGATGTAAAAAAGATGCTGAGACTCTAGAAAGAGTGCAGAGAAGAGCAACAAAGATGATCAGGGGACTGGAGGCTAAAATATATGAGGAACGGTTGCTGGAATTGGGTATGTCTTGTTTAACGAAGAGAAGGACGAGGGGGGACAGGATAGCAGTCTTCCAGTATCTCAGGGGCTGCCCCAAAGAAGAGGGAGTCAAGCTATTCTCCAAGGCGCCTGAAGGCAGGACGAGAAGCAATGGGTGGAAACTGATCAAGGAGAGAAGCAACCTGGAACTAAGGAGAAACTTCCTGACAGTTAGAACAATTAACCAGTGGAACAACCTGCCTCCAGAAGCGGTGAATGCTCCAACACTGGAAGTTTTTAAGAAGAGACTGGACAGCCATTTGTCTGAAATGGTGTAGGGTTCCTGCCTGAGCAGGGGGTTGGACTCGATGACCTCCAAGGTCCNTATTATTATTATTATTATTATTATTATTATTATTATTATTATTATTATTATTATTATTATTATTATTATTATTATTATTATTATCCTGGAGCTGGGCCAGAACGGACCAGGAATTTGCAGCACAAGATCTATATCAGTGGTGGCGAACCTATGGCACACATGCCACAGGTGACACTCAGAGCCCTCTCGGTGGGCACGCGCGCCGTCGCCCCAGTCCTGGGCCTTCAGCTGGGTTTTATAAAACCTTTTCGCTTTAGGCCTCCGCCGCCGTGTGCAAAAAAAAAAAAAAGGTTCAATCAATCAATCAATTTCAACTTCTCGCGGGAGAAAAAAAAGATCTGGTAAAGTTGGAATTGATTGATTGAACTTTTTGGTCCCAGCCAGTCTGCCGTTACCACCACAGCCACGCCCACCCAATGGGAGCAGCGCTTCTTCGGGGCTGTCAGGGCTCAGCGGAAGCGCCAGGATCAGTGCCAGGCTCCAGCTGGAGCTCAGCACTGATCCTGGTGCTTCCGCTGAGCCCAGAAGAAGCGCCGATCAGCTGGAATGTTGCAGCCTCTCCAGGGTCTTGTGATTTGCATTCAGATGCTTGGCAACCGATTCATATTTATGACGGTCACAGTGTCCCAGGGTCATGGGAAGGGACCAAAACCTGCTGCAACCACCCAGCAGACCGGGGGGGGGGGGATAAAAACCAAACACCCCCCACCCCACCCCCACTGCCAATCCTCAACAGAAATGCTCACAATAAAAACCTCGGACAGGAGGAAGAGTGCCGCTGGGTGGGCAGGCAGGTGTCTTGCTCGGCTGTGGCTTGGGGGGCACTTTTTTCAGTGCCATTGTAACTTCAAACAGTCACTAAGCGAACTGTTGTAAGTCGAGGACTACCTGTACTTCATCACTTTTTTCCTTTTTGGGGGGGGTCATCAAGTTTTTGAGACCTTGCTAGGCGACTGGTGGTCCTCGGATGTTGCCCTAGCCTAAAAGTGGTACAATGGGTGAAAAAGGTTGAAAAGCCCTGGACTAGTTAGTACAATTGCTGTCGTAAGCCGAGGACTCCCTGTATTTGACCAGGTCTCCGATGGTCAAGTCCTAAACTGCATTGGGTGGCCTCCGCTGTCTCTTGGTAGCAGGAGCGGGTTCGAATGCCGCCCTAATTCTCCCTTCCAAGCCCCTCCGCCCGCTTTCTCCTCTCCAGCCGCCCAATCCTTCCATTCCAGCTGACATGTTTGGGGAGCATGGGGCGTCCTCCCCCCCTCCTCCTCCTCCCCCTCCCTTTCTCTCCTTCCTCTGCCTCCTTCTCTCATCCCCTCGTTCCTCTCTCCTCCGACGGCGCCCGGCCAGCCCCTCTGGTTTAGAGAGCATGGTAAGTGCCCTATCAACATGTTAATCAAATTACTTAGGAGCTAAAATTGACGCTTTTCATTAATTATACAAGATTATTCTAATTGCGAATTCAAATTTATGCGCTCGGAACAGAAGGTGTTCGGCAGCGTGGCTGGGAATTTGCATGTTAAATGGGGAGCGCGGCGCATTAGGCATGCTAATGTATGCACATTGTCTTTATTTTTAACTCCCCGGGTTTCTATGCACCACTGCGACTTAAGGAGGTGAGCGAGTCGGACATGTGTTTATTCTTATTGCCTTCTCTTCTCCTTTCTTCGGAGGTGGAGGTAACCCAGGGGAGGGCAGCGGGTTGCGTTTGTGTGTGTGTGTGTGTGTGCAAAAATTGCAAATTCACTGTCAAGCTTGCGACGGGGAGGGCTGCCTCCTTCTTCTCCCACCCACCCACCCTCCCCAATTTATGAATTTTTCTTCTTCCGTCCTCTGTTCCTTCCCTCTCTTGATTACCACCTGCGAAGACCTCAGGAACTCTAACCCAAAAAAGCTAGTCCAAACTGAAATTTCCTTGGAAATAATTCACTCCTAGACATTTAACAAGACAACAGAGTTGGGAGGGACCTTGGAGGTCTTCTAGTCCAACCCCCTGCTCAGGCAGGAGCCCTATATAATTCCAGAGAAATGGCTGTCCAGTCTCTTCTTAAAAATCTCCAGTGTTGTTGCATTCACTGCTTCTGGAGGCAGGTGGTTCCACTGGTTAATTGTTCTCACTGTCAGGAAATTCCTCCTTAGTTCCAGGTTGCTTCTCTCCTTGATTGGTTTCCATCTTTTGCTTCTTGTCCTGCCTTCTTCAGGTGCTTTGGAGAATAGCTTGACTCCCTCTCCTTTGGGGCAGCCCCTGAGATATTGGAACACTGCTATCATGTCTCCCCTAATCCTTCTTTTCATTAGACCTACCCAATTCCTGTAACTGTTCTTCGTCTGTTTTATCCTCTAATCAAATTTCCTGCTCTTCTCTGCACTCTTTCCAGAGTCTCAACATCTTTTTTACATCGTGGTGACCAAAACTGGATTCCGCATTCCAAGTGTGGCCTTACCAAGGCCTTGTAAAGTGGTATTAACACTTCACGTGATCTTGATTCTATCCCTCTGTTAATGCAGCCCAGCACTGTGTTGGCTTTTTTGGCAGCTGCAGCACACGGCTGGCTCCTGTTTAAGTGATTGTCCACTAGGACTCCGAGGTCCCTCTCACAGTTGCTACTACTGAGCCAAGTACCACCTACACTATACCTGTACATTTGGTTTTTCTTGCCTAAATGTGGAACCTTACTTTTTTCACTGTTGAAATCATTTTGTTAGATAGCACCCAATGTTCATGTCTATCCAGATCCTTCTGTATCTTAAGCCTGTCTTGTGGAGTGTTGGCTATTCCTGCCAGCTTGGTGTCATCGGCAAATTGGATGAGTTCCCCATCTATCCCCTCATCCAAATCATTGATGAAGATGTAGTAGTAACTGTGAGAGGGATCTCGGAATCCTAGTGGACGATCACTTAAATAGGAGCCAGCCGTGTGCTGCAGATGCCCAAAAAGCCAACACAGTGCTGGGCTGCATAAACAGAGGGAGAGAATCAAGATCACGTGAAGTTTTAATACCACTTTACAAGGCCTTGGTAAGGCCACACTTGGAATACGGCATCCAGTTTTGGTCACCACGATGTAAAAAAGATGTTGGGACTCTGGAAAGAGTGCAGAGAAGAGCAACAAAGATGATTAGGGGACTGGAGGCTAAAGTATATAAGGAACGGTTGCTGGAATTGGGTGTGTCTAGTTTAATGAAGAGAAGGACGAGGGGGGACATGATAGCAGTCTCAGGGGCTGCCCCAAAGAAGAGGGAGTCAAGCTATTTTCCAAGGCACCTGAAGGCAGGACAAGAAGCAACGGATGGAAACTAAGCAAGGAGAGAAGCAACCTAGAACTAAGGAGAAACTTCCTGACAGTGAGAACAATTAACCAGTGGAACAACCTGCCTCCAGAAGCGGTGAATGCTCCAACACTGGAAGTTTTTCAAAAGAGACTTGACAGCCCTTTGTCTGAAATAGTATAGAGTTTCCTGCCTGAGCAGGGGGTTGGACTCGATGACCTCCAAGGTCCCTTCCAACTTTACGATGATGATGATGATGATGATGATGAGTAGTGGGCCTAAGACAGAGCCTTGGGGTACCTCTACCACTATTTCCTCTGCCACTGTTATGTTTCATCCTTAGTAAAACCTATCGAGTTTCCCTCTCTGCTTTCCTTCACTCAGGTAGAATGGGGTCTCAAAAAAAGGGGGGGGGGGACATTCCTTTCTAGAAGTAGCTTCTAGACTCAAGGGAAGAGATGGCCTTGAACCCGGGGTCTCCTCAAGAAGAGAAGTGACCACGCCAGCCTTTCTCAACCTTGGCAGCTTTAAGATGGGTGGACCTCAGCTCCCCAGAATTCCCCAGGAATTCTGGGAGTTGAAATCCACCCACGCTAACTAGGGAATTCTCACAGTTTAAGTCACCACATCTGAACATTCTATACAAATTTCATCTGTTTTATTGATAGAAGAGAATATTTGTAGCCCAGAGTTGAACTGTGTGGGGGTCCTTGATGCTCTCTGAGCTTGATGGTTTCCTTGCAGATGTTTCATGACCCAACTAGGGAACATCATCAGTGCTAGAAGGGAGAGGGGTTTGTGGGGAGGAGGAGGAGGAGGAGGAGGAGGA
>NW_015390469.1:17964-21272 GCF_001527695.2 Protobothrops mucrosquamatus | reverse complement strand
GGGGGGGGGGGGGGGGGGGGGGGGGGGGGGGGAGGGGGAGGAGGGGGAGGAGGAGAACGACGACGATGATAATGGGGTCTTTGGTACTCTCTGAGCTTGGTAGTTTTCTTGCAGACGTCTCATCATCAAACTAAATAACATCATCAGTGCTGGAAGGGAGTGGGGTTTGTGGAGAGGAGGAGAAGGAGGAGGAGGACTGTGGGTTCCTTGGTGCTCTCTGTTGCATGACCCAACTAGATCACTTCAACAGTGCTGGAAGGGAGGGATGTTGATCACAATTTATAGACTTCTAGCACTGACCGACGTCCCCTAGTTGTGTCCTGAAACATCTGCCAGAAAACCACCAACCTCAGGGAGCACCAAGGACACCCCAGTCCTCCTCCTCCTGCTCCTCCTCTATGCAACCCCCCTCCCCTTCCAGCACTGATGATGTTACCTAGTTGGGTCCTGAAACGCCTGCAGGAAAACCACCACGCTCAGACCCCCCCACACACACAGTTCAACCAAGAGCTACAAATATATTCTCTTCTCTCAGCTGATTGGGGGTGTTTGGCTTCTTCAGGGGCTTTTGTGGCGGTTGAGCCCTCTTCCCACGTCTCTCTACTCCTGCCTTTCTCCTCCTGCAGCCAGCCCGGGGCTGCTAGCTCTTAATTATTGATGCTAGAATGACAATTATAGGTCCCTGCACAAGCCGGCTAAATATTTCATCAGCTTCAAATGCAAGAGGGGAACAGAGCATCCTCCCGTCCCTTTTCTCGGCAGCTTTGTCTCCACCGCTGACTTTCTGGGTCCAGGACCCCCCATTTGTCCTTCTCCTTGGAGCAGAAGGAACTTCAACCTCACAGACTATGGGTCCGTCAAGCCAAAAGCTGTTCTAGAGATTCCTGCAATCCCGGCTCATCTTCTCCTGGATGCGTCTGCTGTTAGAAGCAGAATAACAGAATGACGGAGTTGGAAGAGACCCTAGAGATCTTCTAGTCCAACCCCCTGCTTGAGCAGGAGACCTATACCACAGTTATCCAATCTTGGAACTTTGAAGACCTTGTGGACTTCAACTCCCAGCATCCCCCGGCCAGCATAGCCTTGAAGTCCACAAGTCTTAAAGTTCCGAAGGTTGGGCATCCTTACCCTACACCATTTCGGACAAGTGGCTGTCCAGTCTCTTCTTAAAGACTTCCAGTGTTGGAGCATTCGCAGCTTCTGGAGGCAGGTTGTTCCACTGGTTAATTGTCCTCCCTGTCAGGAAGTTTCTCCTTAGTTCCAGGTTGCTTCTCTCCTTGATCAGTTTCCATCCGTTGCTTCTTGTCCTGCCTTCAGGCGCTTTGGAGAATAGCTTGACTCCCTCTTCTTTGGGGCAGCCCCTGAGATACTGGAAGGCTGCTATCATGTCACCTCTTGTTTTTATTTTCATTGGGACTTTTCAGAGCCCCCCTCCAAATCAGGATGAGCAGAAGTGTGCCTCCTACTAGCCTGTCAGAGAAGGTGCCAAAGTGACCTATTGTTGAGTTTTTCCAGTCTGAGCTTTCATCCCACGCTCCCTATTTCAATCAGAATAGAGCTGGAAGGGACCTCGGAGGTCTTCTAGTCCAGCCCTCTGCTCAGGCAGGAGACCCTAGACCAGTGATGGCGAACCTTTGAGAGACCGAGTGCCCAAACTGCAACCCAAAACCCACTTAGGTATCGTCAGGTGCCGAGCGGGCGTGGCCCGTTGGATGGGCGTGGCCCATTGAGTGAGTGTAGCCCGTTGGGTGGGCGTGGCCCATTGGGTGGGCGTGGCTGCGGTGGTAACGGCAGACTGGGTGGGACTAAAAAGTTCAGTCAATCAGTTCCAACTTTGCGAGATCTTTGTTTTTTCCCCACGAGAAGTTGAAATTGATGGATTGATTGAACCTTTTTTTTTTTTTGCACACGGCGGCGGAGGCCTAAAGCAAAAAGGTTTTATAAAACCCAGCTGAAGGCCTAGGACTGGGGCGATGGCGTGCGTGCCCAGAGAGAGGGCTCTGAGTGCCGCCTCTGGCACCCGTGCCATAGGTTCGCCACCACGGGTATAGGGTTTCCTGCCTGAGCAGAGGCTAATAATAATGATGATGATGATGATGATGATGATGATGATGATGATGATGATGTTGGAAGGGACCTTGGAGGTCTTCTAGTCTGACCCCCTGCTCAGGCAGGAAACCCTATACCATTTCGGACAAATGGCTGTCCAGTCTCTTCTTAAAAACCTCCAGTGTTGGAGCATTCGTCACTTCTGGAGGCAGGTTGTTCCACTGGTTAATTGTCTTCACTGTCAGAAAGTTTCTCCTTAATTCCAGGTTGCTTCTCTCCTTGATGAGTTTCCACCCGTTGCTTCTTGTCCTGCCTTTTTTTCGCTTCCAACACTGCCATGGGCCTCTCTCCCTTTGCTACCCCCCCCCCCTTTGGGCTCAGATATCTCCAGGGTTCCTATTCCTGATTGATCATCCTCTGCAGGAATGGGGCCCATTAGCTGCCTGTGAGACAGCCAGGGATCAGTTTCCAATCAATACCCTTTTAGACAAACAGGGATGTATTTCTGAGCTGCCTTAAAGGGGCCACAGCAGGATGGAGAAGGACAGAAGCAGCAAAGAACCTGCCCTGGCAGGACTTTAATTTCAGGGCAGAGAGGCAGTAAAAGCACTTTGGGTTGGTTGGAAGTTTCTAGTCCTCATGAGCCTCCGTTTTCCTTCCACCTTAATTCTTGCCACTCGAAGCCCTGCCCTCTGACTGAGGTCATCCTCAGTCAGAATAGAGCTGGAAGGGACCTTGGAGGTCATCTAGTCCAACCCCCTGCTCAGGCAGGAGACCCCGGTGCCATTTCAATCAGAATAAAGCTGGAAGGGACCTTGGAGGTCATCTAGTCCAACCCCCTGCTCAGGCAGGAGACCCTGGTACCATTTCAATCAGAATAAAGCTGGAAGGGACCTTGGAGGTCATCTAGTCCAACCCCCTGCTCAGGCAGGAGACCCTGGTACCATTTCAATCAGAATAGAGCTGGAAGGGACCTTGGAGGTCATCTAGTCCAACCCCTGCTCAGGCAGGAGACCCTGTTACCATTTCAGACATTCCTCGACTCAGAACAGCTTGTTTAGACCGTTCAAAGTTACAACGCCACTGAAAAAAGTGACTTATGACCCTTTTTCACACTTAACGCCCGTTGCAACATGCCCATGGTCAAAATTCAGACGTGGGCAACTGGCTCGTGTTTATGACGGTCGCAGAGTCCTCAGTCACGCGATCGATCCTCTTTTGCGACCTCATGACGAGCAAAGTCCATGGGGGGGGGGGGG
>NW_015390469.1:14854-17230 GCF_001527695.2 Protobothrops mucrosquamatus | reverse complement strand
CGATCCTCTTTTGCGACCTCATGACGAGCAAAGTCCATGGGGGGGGGGGGGGAAAGCCAGATTCACTTAACAACCATGTTACTAACTTAACAACTGAAGGGATTCACTGAACGGATGTGGCAACGAAAGGTCGTAAAATGAGGCAAAACCCACTTAACAAATGTCTCACTTCGCAACATAAATGTTGGGCCTCAAGGATAGTCATAACCTGAGGACTATCTGTAACTAAGCTAATTCTAAAAAATTTAAAGGCATCTGGCTTACATTAGGAAAGAAACAGGGTGACAACTTAATAGAGGTATTAATTTAATGAGCAACAAGCAGTTTTCTAAGGAAGGTGTTCCTAGAATTCACTGGTAGCTTTTAGAACAAATTAGCTATAACTAAGGGGCTTTGAAATTAAGGGGGGGGTGTTAATGTTGCTTCTCATTAAAGCTGCTTTCTGCAGTTATTGTGCACTGTGGCCAAGCTGCGAGTGGAACAAACCACGTTTGTTACCCACTTGAAAAGAAGCACTGTATTTGAATCCTAAACGAGGGGCAATTCTTTGAAATGCTGTGTAGGGCAAGTTTAATTCAGCTGAAATTAGCCAGCTAGATCAGTTCCTGAGTTATGATGCGTCTTTGCACATTAGGCTCCACACGCCACTCCTGATAATGATCACCATCCTCTCCTTTTTATCTTCAGCTTCCTGTTTGGAAACAGGTCGGGAGATTCAACTCCTGTATGGCCATGGATTTGCGTGGTTATTGGTTTTGCCGTAGCTTATGTGGACATTCCCCCTGGGGGAGGACAGGAAGCAGGAAATACCAAAAGTCAGCTCAATCTAGTTGGGAAAGTGCAGATAGGAACAGTTGATAATTCATGGAGAAAAAGGCAGGCAGGCAGGCAGGCAGGCAGGAAGGAAGGAAGAAAAGAAGGAAGGAAGGAAGGGGAAAGGAAGAAGGAAAAGGGAGAGAGAGGAAGAAAGAGGAATGGAGAGAGGGAGGGAGGAAGGAAGGAAAAAAGGTAGGAAAGAAAGAAAAAGGGATGGAAAAAGGAAAAGAGGGAGAGGAATAAATGGAGGGAGAGAGGATGGAAAAGAGAGAGGAAGGAGGAAGGAAAGAAAGAAAGAAAAGAAAGAAAGAAAGAAAGAAAGAAAGAAAGAAAAAAGAAAGAAAAAGAAAAAGGGGAGGGAGTTGAGGAAAGAAGCAAGGTAGGAAGAAGGGAAAGGGAAAGCAAGGGAGGGGAGGGAGGGAGGAAGGAAGGAAGGAAGAGGGAAGGAAGAAGGAAAAGAGAAAGGAAGAAAGAGAAATGGAAGGAAAAAAAGGTAGGAAAGAAAGAAAAAGGGATGGAAAAAGGAAAAGAAGGAGAGGAATAAATGGAGGGAGGGAGGGAGGACAGAAAAGAGAGAGGAAAGAAAGAAAGAAAGAAAGAAAGAAAGAAAGAAAGAAAGAAAGAAAGAAAGAAAGAAAGAACAAAAGAAAGGGGAGTTGAGAAAAGAAGCAAGGTAGGAAGAAGGAAAAGATGGAAAGCAAGAAGGAGGGAGGGAGGGAGGAAGGAAAAAAGGAAGGAATCACTGAGATCCTTTGTCAGTTCTGAGGAAGCCGGTGGTGAAACTCTTATAAGGATTCCTGAAAGCAGTTAATGTTGCTTTTTTCTATTCTCTCCTCTTTCTAGATTTTTTCTCAAGTTCTTCCTCAAATGCAACCAGAACTGCTTGAAGAATGCAGGCAACCCCCGAGATATGCGCCGGTTCCAGGTGAGGCCGACATTCCTCTTTCTTCTTTTCAGCCCTGCCCTGGAGACCCCCTTCTGAAAAAGAAGACACCCTCCTTTCTAGCCTTTGCTCGTCTGCTCTGGATGAACCTCCTGGAGTCCGGAGGCTTTGCACGAAATGGGATGCCTCTCACTTCAAGGAAGAGGGCGGCCCACAGGTTGGGGGGAGGGGGCACTATGGAGAAGATTGCTCATCAGTGCCCCTGGGTTCACGGTGGAAAACAAGGGGTCCTTGGGGGTCTCTGAGCAGGGTGGTTTCCTTGCAGACGTTTCATGACCCAACTGGATAACATCATCAGTGCTAGAAGGGTGTGGGGTTCGAAGAGAGGAGGAGGAGGAGGAGGAGAGGAAGAAAGAAGAAGAAGAGGAAGAAAAAGAAGAAGAAGAGGAGGAGGAGGAGGAGGAGGAGGAGGAGGAGTGGTGGTCGTGACTGGGGTCTTTGGTGCTCTCTGAGCTTAGTGGTTTCCTTGCAGACATTTCATGACCCAACTGAGTAACATCATCAGTGTTAGAAGGGTGTGGGGTTCGAAGAGAGGAGGAGGAGGAGGAGGAGGAGGAGGAGGAGGAGGAGAAGAAGAAGAAGAAGAAGAGGAGGAGGAGGAGGAGGAGGAGGAGGAG
>NW_015390469.1:10601-11923 GCF_001527695.2 Protobothrops mucrosquamatus | reverse complement strand
GGGGGGTTTGCTCTCCATTTATAGTCCAGTCAGTGTTGGTGGGGGTGGTCTTGGAAGTTCTCTGGGTTGGGCTGTTTAGTGTTATCTTGCTGGGCAGTTCCTTGATTGGGGTATTGTTTAAGTAAAGGTAAGTGACGTAAACCATTCCCCAGCAACGCCCCACCTGTAATCCAGATGGTCAGTGCAAAGAGCAGGGAGATCTAAAATATTTGGCCGGTCCTCTGAAGGTCCAGGGGCTTGGAAGGACCTCCGGCTGTTCTTGGTCCCGGACGCTGCTCTCTTGCAGCGGTGGGGGCTCAAGTGTGCTCATCAAGGTGGGTGTGTTTGCTCTAGCAACCGCCCGGGCCGCCTGGCACCGACGCTATGCAAATTGGCATGGCTGTTAATCATGTAAAAATGTCACAATTACCATATCCTTATGCAAGCAAACTGATGAAGCTACCAGCTAGTCAGGGCTGGGGGATACCTGGGGAGTCCTGGCCCACAAAGCTGATTTTTGCACAGCCCTCCTCGGTTCCTTTTAGATTTCTGGCCAGTGGCCAATGCAAGACCAAAAGAGAGAAACAAAATGCAACTTTTTAAATCCTCAAACGGTCTTGCTTTTGAACCGTGGGTTGTGCTCGTTTGTCAAGGCATTTGAAAACGGAAGCTTTTGTGTCCCGCTGGCCATCCTTGGTTAATACGTAGGCAGAGGATTGGCTACCTATCTCGAAGGTAGAGGATTGTTCACTTGTGCCCTCTCCAACTTGGTGTTTGGGGCAATGGATATTGTAGTCCAACCAATCTGGAAAGCAACCAGTGGCCTTGTAGGCAAAATTAATATTCTGCAGGGAGGACAGAGATAGATAGATAGATAGACAGACAGACAGACAGACAGACAGACAGACAGACAGACAGATCATCTACCATCTATCATCTATCTGAGAACTAAATAGATGATAGATAGATAGATAGATAGATAGATAGATAGATAGATAGATAGATAGATAGATAGATAGATAGATAGATAGATAGATAGATAGATAGATAGATAGATAGATAGATGGATGGATATATGGATGGATATATGGATAGATAGATAGATAGATAGATAGATAGATAGATAGATAGATAGATAGATAGATAGATAGATAGATAGATAGATAGATAGATAGATAGACATAAATTGATGATAGACAGAGAGAGAGAAAAAAGGCAGATAGATAGACAGACAGACAGACAGATCATCTACCATCTATCATCTATCTGAGAACTAAATAAATAGATAGATAGATAGATAGATAGATAGATAGATAGATAGATAGATAGATAGATAGATAGAT
>NW_015390469.1:4709-7312 GCF_001527695.2 Protobothrops mucrosquamatus | reverse complement strand
TTCTCCACCTCCTGAAAGGAAATTTCTCTGCGCCACTGCTGTGGTTCCTTATCTACGGAGTCTTTCCCAGGTGGAGTGGCCAGGAGGGAGAGTCTAGGCCAGGGGTAGGCAAGCTTGGCTCTTTTATGACTCATGGACTTCAACTCCCAGAATTCCTGAGCCAGCCATGTTGAGGGGAAAGGGAGAGGCTTCCAAGCTGAGCCATGCTGGCTCAGGAATTCTGGGAGTTGAAGTCCACCAGTCATAAAAGAGCCAAGGTTGCCTACCTCTGGCCTTGGCCTAGGCCGCTTTATGACTCGTGGACTTCAACTCCCAGAATTCCTCAGCCAGCCTGGCTCAGCTTGGAAACCTTTCCCTTTCTCCTCAGCATGGCTGCCTCAGGAATTCTGGGAGTTGAAGTCCAGGAGTCATAAAAGAGCCAAGGTTGCCTACCTCTGGCCTAGGCCTAGGCCGCTTTCTGACTCGTGGACTTCAACTCCCAGAATTCCTGAGCCAGCATGGGGGAACTATGGCCCCCTCATGACTTGTGGACTTCAACTCCCAGAATTCCTCAGCCAGTCATGCTGAGGGGAAAGGGAGAGGTTTCCAAGCAGAGCCATGCCGGCTCAGGAATTCTGGGAGTTGAAGTCCGCAAGTCATGAAGGGGTCATAGTTCCCCCATGCTCGCTGGGGAATTCTGGGAGTTGAAGTCCCCGAGTCATGAAGGGGACATAGTTCCCCCATGCTGGCTCAGGAATTCTGGGAGTTGAAGTCCACGAGTCAGAAAGCGGCCTAGGCCAGAGGTAGGCAACCTTGGCTCTTTTATGACTTGTGGACTTCAACTCCCAGAATTCCTGAGCCAACTGTGCTGAGGGGAAAGGGAGAGGTTTCCAAGCTGAGCCATGCTGGCTCAGGAATTCTGGGAGTTGAAGTCCACCAGTCATGAAGGGGCCTAGGCCTAGGCCAGAGGTAGGCAACCTTGGCTCTTTTATGACTTGTGGACTTCAACTCCCAGAATTCCTGAGCCAGCCGTGCTGAGGGGAAAGGGAGAGGTTTCCAAGCTGAGCCCTGCTGGCTCAGGAATTCTGGGAGTTGAAGTCCACGAGTCATAAAGCGGCCTAGGCCCTAGGCCAGGGGTAGGCAACCTCGGCTCTTTTATGACTGGTGGACTTCAACTCCCAGAATTCCCGAGCCAACCATGCTGAGGGGAAAGGGAGAAGTTTCTAAGCGGAGCCATGCTGGCTGAGGAATTCTGGGAGTTGAAGTCCTCGAGTCATAAAAGAGCCAAGGTTGCCTACCCCTGGTCTAGGGAGAAGTGTGACCTAAAGTGAGGGACAATAAACCCCATGGATGGGGAAGGAGGAGGAGGAGGAGGAGAAAGGGAAGGAAGGAAGGAAGGAAGGAAGGAAGGAAGGAAGGAAGGAAGGAAGGAAGGAAGGAAGAGGGAGAAGAGATGGAGGAGGAGGAAGAGGGAGAGAACAAAGGAGAGGAAGAAGAGAAGAAATACGGAAGGAGAAGGAGAGAAGGAAGGGGAGAAACAAGAGAAAAAGGAGAAGGAGAAAGGATATAGGAGGAGAAGGAGAAGGAGAAGGAAGAGGAAGAAGATGAGGAGGAGAAGGGACGCAGGAGGAGGAAGAGGAGAAGGAGATGGCTACCAGCCTCCAAGATTCATGGCTTCTCTGGGCCCAACCCCTTTCCTTATCGCGAAGCTTCCCCTCCTGGTCTGACCGTCCTCTTCTCCCCGTAACAGTTGATCACGCCACATGCCATCCGGGTCCAGACGCCGCCCCGGCACATCCCCGGCGTGGTGGAGGTGACGCTCTCCTACAAGTCGAAGCAGTTTTGCAAAGGAGCCCCCGGGCGTTTTGTTTACACAGGTAAGCGCCAGGCGAGAGGGAAGGCAGCCACGGAAAAAACAAGGGAGAGAGACAGAGCTCCAGGGCTTCTGCCAGGGGCCGGTTGAGTCACAAAGCGGGTGGCCAGGAGCCAGGCGATGAAATGCCCCCACGCTGACTGCAAGCGCGGGCGTCTGCCCCACTGATTCTGTTCCAAGGGCTAGGTGGCACTAATGTAGCTGAGTGTTCCTTGGAGGGGAGACCACAAGGAAATCTCAAAGGTAAAAAAGATCCCTGGGTCACCTTGTAGGGGAGATGGCTGAGAAAGAAAAGAAAAAGGAAGGAAGGAAGGAAGAAAAAGGAAGGAAGGAAGGAAGGAAGGAAGGAAGGAAGGAAGGAAGGAAGGAAGGAAGGAAGGAAGGCAGGCAGGCAGGCAGGCAGGCAGGAAGGAAGGAAGGAAGGAAGGAAGGAAAGTGGATGGATAGCTAGATAGCTAGCTATAGATAGCTAGATGGATGGATAGATAGATAGATAGATAGATAGATAGATAGATAGATAGATAGATAGATAGATAGATAGATAGATAGATAGATAGATGAGAGAAGAAAAGAAAGAGGGGAAGGAAGGAAGGAAGGAAGAAAGAAAGAAAGAAAGAAAGAAAGAAAGAAAGAAAGAAAGAGAAAGAAAAGTGGATGGATAGCTAGCTAGCTAGCTAGATAGATAGATAGATAGATAGATAGATAGATAGATAGATAGATAGATAGATAGATAGATAGATAGATAGATAGA
>NW_015390469.1:0-1578 GCF_001527695.2 Protobothrops mucrosquamatus | reverse complement strand
TAATAATAATAATAAAGTTGGAAGGGACCTTGGAGGTCATCTAGTCCAACCCCCTGCTCAGGCAGGAAACCCTATACCCTTTCAGACAAATCGCTGTCCAGTCTCTTCTTAAAAACCTCCAGTGTTGGAGCATTCACTGCAGCAAGAAAGATCGCAAGATCGGGACAAAACTCAATCTAACAACTGTCTCGTTTAGCAACGGAAATCTGTACTCATACCTTTGGTTTTTTTTCCCTGCCTAAATGTAAAACTTTGCTTTTCTCCACATTGAAGTTCATTTTGTTGGATAGGACCCATTGTTCGATTTTGTCGAGATCTTTTTGGATCCTGAGTTTGTCTTCCGGGGTGTTGGCTACTCCTGTCATTTTGGTGTCATCTGCAAATTTGATGAGTTCTCCTTCAATTCCCTCATCTAAGTCATTGATGGAGATGTTGAAGAGTTGCTGGGCCCAAGACGGAGCCTTGTGGTACCCCCCTGCTTACTTCTCTCCATGTGGATGTAGTGCCATTGAGGACTACTCGTTGAGTACGGTTTGCCAGCCAGCTACAGATCCATCCATAGACAGATGTTGTCTATTCCACTTTTTCTAGCTTACCAAGGAGCAGATTGTGGTCTACTTTGTCGAATGCTTTACTGAAATCTAAGTATACCACCTCCATTGTGTTTCACTGGTCTTCTAGTCCAGGGCTTTTCAACCAGTGGTACGGGTACCACCTGTGGTACATTGGCACCTGGCAGGTGATATGGGACCATCCTAGAAAAGTGGTAGCAGGGGAGGGGAATGAAGCTGAACTGGTGGCAGCACCGCACAAGCCTGAGTGAGAGATGGCTGGAGCTGCAGGGCTGTCAGGGCTCAGAGGAAGCGCCAGGATCAGTGCCACTTTCCAGCTGATCAGTGCTTTTTCGGGGCTGTCAGGGCTCAGTGGAAGCACCAGGATCAGCGCCAGGCTCCAGCTGGAGCTCGGCGCTGATCCTGGCGCTTCTGCTGAGCCCAGAAGAAGCGCCGATCAGCTGGAATGTTGCAGCCTCTCCAGGGTCTTGTGATTTATATTCAGATGCTTGGCAACTGATTCATATTTATGACGGTCACAGTGTCCCAGGGTCATGTGAAGGGACCAAAACCTGCTGCAACCACCCAGCAGACGGGGGGGGGGAATAAAAACCAAACACCCCCCCACCCCACCCCCACTGCCAATCCTCAACAGAAATGCTCACAACAATGGAAACCTCGGACAGGAGGAAGAGCGCCACCGGGTGGGCAGGCAGGTGTCTTGCTCGGCTGTGGCTTGGGGGGCACTTTTTCAGTGCCATTGTAAGTTCGAACAGTCGCTAAGCGAACTGTTGTAAGTCGAGGACTACCTGTACTATATCACTGTTTTCCTTTCCTTTTTTGGGAGGGTCATCAAGGTTTTGACCCCTTGCTAGGCGGCTGGTGGTCCTCGGACGTTGCCCTATCCTAAAAGTGGCACAATGGGTGAAAAAGGTTGAAAAGCCTTGTATCTAGTTTAGTCACTTTGTGGAAGAATGAAATAAGATTAGTTTGGCGTGATCTGTTTTTGACAAAACCCGTGCTGGCT
>NW_015390468.1:37995-46665 GCF_001527695.2 Protobothrops mucrosquamatus | reverse complement strand
AGAGAGAGAGAGAGAGAGAGAGAGAGAGAGAGACAGACAGACAGACAGACAGACAGACAGAGACAGAGAGAGACAGACACAGAGAGAGAGAGAGACAGAGACACACAGAGAGACAGAGACACACACACAGAGAGAGAGAGAGACAGAGAGATAGACAAAGAGAGACAGAGAGAGACAGAGACAGAGAGACAGACAGAGACAGAGACAGAGAGAAAGCAGAGACAGAGGGACAGAGAGAGAGACAGACATAAACACAGAGACACACAGATAGAGAGTGAGAGTGTGTGAGAGAGAGATGTTGTGGCATCTGACATAGAAGTGATGGGCACTTGGATATGTAGAATGGAACTCATCTTGGTGGTCCTCTCAGGTGGATGACAACAGATCCCCCATTGTTTCTCCAAAACAATGTTTCTCAATCTTGGCAACTTTAGAAAGAATAGAATAGAATAGAATATAGACTATAGAATAGAGTAGAGTAGAGTAGAATAGTTGGAAGTGACCTTGGAGGTCTTCTAGTCCAACCCCCTGTTCAGGCAGGAAACCCTATACCATTTCAGACAAATGGTTGTCCAATCTCTTCTTAAAAACTTCCAGTGTCGGAGCATTCACAACTTCTGGAGGCAAGTTGTTAAGATGGGTGGACTTTAAGATGGGTGGACTTCAACTCCCAGTACTCTACTGAAATATTTTAATTTTCAAAGCACTCCCAGAACTCCCCAACCCAATATTTTAATTTTCAGAGTACTAATGGACGTGGCTTTTTTCCCCCGCAGCTCTGTCAGTACCATCCGCAACCAGCGTTACCACATCCATGCCAATCTTTCATTTGCTGTCTTGGTGGCTCAGATCTTGCTCCTTATCAGCTTCCAGTTTGACCCTGGGACGGTGAGTGAAATGGATGTTCTTCTGAATTGGGCGTCTACCCAGCCATGGCAGAGAATAATAGAATAACAGAGTTGGAAGGGACCTTGGAGGTCTTCTACTCTAACCCCCTGCTCAAGCAAGAAGCCTTTTATCACTTCAGACAAATGGCTGTCCAGTCTCTTCTTAAAAACCTCCAGTGATAGAGGACCCACAATTTATCATAATTGATCTCTGAGCTTGACAATTTGGATGCAAACATTTCATCTCCATTCGTGGGGACATATTTAGTGTGCTTTGAATTGTGCTTGTCTGTCAGAGCACTGGTCTTTAAGTACCCTTTTTGTGTGATGTAAGTTGGTGTGGGTGTTACTTATTCAGATGTTTCTGAGTCATGGTCACATGAGCCCAATTCAAAGCCCACTGAAGATGTCCTCCCAAATGGAGACAAAACGTTTCCAGCCAAATCTCCAAGCCTGGAGATCAAATCAACAGCCGAACTACCAATCCAAGCTACTTATATTCAAACACATCTCAGTCATAATTTATTGTTAATTCATCCAGCTAATTATAGAACATAGAATGACAGAATTGGAAGGGACCTTGGAGGTCTTCTAGTTCAGGGGTCTTCAAACTGGGCCCTTTTATGACTTGTGCACTTCAACTCCCAGAATTCCTCAGCCAGTGTGCCTGTCTGAGGAATTCTGGGAGTTAAAGTCCACAAGTCATAAAAGGGCTACATTTGAAGACCCCTGTTCTAGTTCAACTCCCTGCTCAAGCAGGAGACCTTATACCATTCCAGACAAGTGCCTGTCCAGTCTCTTCTTGAAATCCTCCAGTGATGGAGCGTCCACAATGTCTGGTGGCAAGCCGTTCCACTGGTTTATTGTCCTCACTGTTGGGAACTTTCTCCTTAGTTCCAGATTGCTTCTCTCCTTGATTAGTTTCCATCCGTTGCTCCTTGTCCTACCTTCAGATGTTTTGGAGAATAAACTGATTCCCCCCCCCTCTTCTTTGTGGCAGTCCCTCAAGGACTGGAAGACGTCGATCCTGTCACCCCTGGTTCTTCTTTTCACTTTTCACAGCACACCGCTCAGCTGAGAAATGTCTCAAGGGTTATCCAAATATTTATCTCTTCCACCCAATTTTGCCTAAACTGAACGTTCCTGCCTGACAATGTTCATTGTCCCCCAATTCTGCACTCCTTACTCTCTTTTGAACGGCAGGCCCCGGCCTTTTAAAGCGGACCCCTCTTTATTTTTAAACAGTTTGTCACCGCTTCATTATATGGCGGCCACCGTGATGACAGGCATATAATGTCGCTGGCATTTAAATAAGCAGGTTATTCATTTCACATTTGCTCGACAATAGTCGGTGCACGGTAAACATGACAAATGTTTGTGTTTTCCCTTTGATTTGCACCGAAAAATAAAGGCAGAGATTAATCATAACGCAGCGGTTGCTGTTTAACTTGATAATTAATGCTATTAATAACCATAATGATAATCATGTGGTTTCATCGGAAATTCTCCTGGCCTTTGGTCAAACAGGGGACCCCCCCCCTTTGTTTCCCTGGGAGAAAAACAGCACAGCAGAGAGGCAATACAACACGAAGAAAAAATTGTATTTTTAATGATAATATTTCCTGGGTTTTTTCCCCTCTTGCCTATGTGTGAACATTGATAAAACAGGCTCAGTTCCCACCTACAAAACGCAAAAAAACCCGATTCCATTCACTCAACGTAACGTTCTATCTGGTTTCAGTTTATTAGAGCCGAGTTGTCAGTTTGAAGGTTTTTCTTTTTCCGGTCCTGGGAGAGGAAAAAAAAAAAAGATAAAGTAATAATAGGCAGCAAAATTTTCTCTATTCGTCACTTTGAGAGGATGGCGTATAGAGGCTGCCATTTTTTTCCCCTGCAGTGCTCAGAAATTATTATTATGATGATGATGGGGTGCTGTTGTGCATTCTGCCGGTTAAGAAAAAAGGCAAGTTAGAAATAAATGGGTTGTACTCAGTGACTTAGTAATTCACGTTTCTGTCCTCCAGCCTTACATTTGTTTTGCCCCATTTCGATGGTTAGTTTGGAAGTGTTTTGCAAAAAAAAATAAATCTGTGTGAGGTTGATCTCAGTTGCCTTCAGCTTAGAATGTACAATTTTATTGCAATTTTATGCAATTTTAGGCATCCATCCATCCATCCATCCTTTTTTTTTTTTTTTTTTTGCATGCGATTTTACCCTAATATCTGCCAACCCAATTAAACCTCCCCTTCAACTCAACCTCTTTCGTTGTTTCTGGACATCTTCCTGTAATTCTAACAACATGTTAAATTTATGGATTGAGATATTTGTTAGTTGCGAAGTCGTGTCCGACCCATTGTGACCCCATGGACAACATTCTTCCAGGCCTTCCTGTTCTCTACCATCTTCTGGAGTCCATTTAAGCTCAAGCCTACTGCTTCAGTGACTCCATCCAGCCACCTCATTCTCTGTCGTCCCCTTCTTCTCTTGCCCTCCATCTTTCCCAGCATTAGGCTCTTCTCCAGGGAGTCCTTCTCATTAGGTGGCCAAAGTACTTGAGTGTCAACTTCAGGATCTGGCCTTCTAAAGAGCAGTCGGGGTTGATCTCCTCTAGGACTGACCGGTTTGATCACCTTGCAGTCCAGGGGACTCGCAGGAGTCTTCTCCAGCACCAGAGTTCAAAGGCCTCCATTCTTCAGCACTCAGCCTTTCTTATGGTCCAACTTTCACAGCCATACATTGCAACTGGGAAAACATGGCCTTGACTATACGCACTTTTGTTGGCAGGGTGACGTCTCTGCTGGATTGAGATATATGAACCTCTAAATATTGTTTGGCTACCAAATCTTTGACTAAACATGCAGCCTTGGACTCAGCAACATCTGGAGGATTTTAATTTCCAAACTCCTGATCTAGACTAGCCTTTCCCAACCCAGGTGAATATGGAAGAATCTTATTCTTCTAGATAGATGGACATCTTCTACAGTTTAGATCAGCTATCTCTTGATTTAGGACTGATGGGAATAGTCCTCAGAAGGATCATCTCACTGTCTCTATCTGGAAGTTGGCTGATCAAACAACATCATCACGATTCTGGGTAGACTATAGATCCAGGAAGCCTGGAGCAGGTGGTAGGGTTTAGTTAACCTTGGTTGATTTCCTAAAATGACATCAAAAATCCCAGCAGTGTAGGCTAAGCAAAGAAGTAAAAAAATATAAATATCCTTGGGATGAGAGAATGTCAAAATACACCCATCTGGGTATGTTCATGAAGTCTGGAGGAACTGTTCTTGAGTTAAGAAAAAAAATAAAATATCTAGACAACAGGGAATGAGGTGTGGGTGTGGGGTTCCCTTAAACTTTTTCTCCAATGCACCAAGGATCCAGTCTTGGAGAAGAGAAGAAACATTCTAATCTTGGCACAGCAACTAGGTGAAACTTCAGTGAACGTTGCCTAGGTAAGCTGAGTCACCCAGTTGCTAAGCAACTTTACAGTGTTTGTCTAGCTTGCAGCATTGTGTCAAAAGCTTAATTCAGTTCTTCCAATGAAGAGAAGGAAGCGCGTGTGTGACAGGTGGCAGCAGAGATGCTGACCTACAGAAGCTTGGGAAGCAAAATGATTTTTTTTTTAAAAAAAAGCTTTGTGACTTTCTCTAACAAGAAGAAATCCTTCCATGTCTGGATTCCAATTGATGGGAAAGAAGGAGATGACACGTTAGACCAAGATGAAGTAGGACTAGGGCAAAGAAGTCGGATGGAGGAAACCGGCACCAAACGTGGCTGATTCTCTATCCAACTTCTCTGGGTTACTCTTACGGCTCATAAATCTGGTTTTCTGTCCACCAATGGCAATTTAAACCTGTCACTCTTCTCTCTGATGCCATCAGTTTTCTTCTGATCACCCCTTCTAGCTCATCGGAGGCGGCTCTTAGCAGTTACAACAGTTCATCAGTGGAATGACTTTGCCTCCAGAAGTTGTGGGTGCTCCAACACTGGGGATTTTTGAGAAGAGATTGAACAACCGTTTGTCTGAAATGGTATAGGGTCTCCTGCTTGAGCAAGGGGTTGGACTAGAAGACCTCCAAGGTCCCTTCCGACTCTATTATTCAGTTGAGAACTGAAGAAGCTTCTTGGTTGAGAAGTGAAACTTCTTCAAGGGGAAAAAATGGCCAGTTGCCCTTTGAAAACGCACCTTTGGGATGGCTGTTCTGATGGTGTGTGTGTGTGTGTGTGTGTGTGAGAGAGAGAGAGAGAGAGAGAGAGAGAGAGAGAGAGAGAGAGAGAGAGACAGAGAGAGACACAGAGACAGAGAGAAAGAGAGAGACAGAGACAGACAGACAGAGAAAGGCAGACAGACAGACAGAGAGACAGAGACAGAGACACAGAGATACAGAAACAGAGGGAGAGAGACAGAGAGAGAGACAGAGAGAGACAGACAGACAGAGAAAGGCAGACAGACAGACAGACAGAGAGAGAGAGACAGAGACACAGAGATACAGAAACAGAGGGAGAGAGACAGAGAGACAGAGAGAGAAAGAGCGACAGAGAGAGAGAAAGAGACAGATAGAGACAGAGACAGAGAGAGACACACACAGAAACAGAGGGATAGAGACAGAGAGAGAGACAGAGGGACAGAGAGAGAGAGAGAGAGAGACAGACAGACAGACAGAGAGAGAGACAGAGAGAGAGAGACAGAGAGAGACAGAGGGACAGAGAGAGAGAGAGACAGACAGACAGACAGACAGACAGATAGAGAGACAGAGACAGAGAGAGACAGAGACACAGAAACAGAGAGAGAGACAGACAGACAGAGACAGAGACAGCGAAACAGCAGGCACCACTAAACTGCATCTCTTATTAAGTTCAGTAGGTGCAACCCTTTTTGACCATCTGGGGCAAAGATGGGAAGACTTCTTCTCCTCGTCTTTCCTGTTCATTTGGCTGGTTTGTCTCCTTTGCAGGTGCCCTGCAAAATCCTGGCCATCCTCCTTCACTTCTTCTTCTTGAGCACCTTTGCTTGGATGCTGGTGGAAGGGTTCCACCTCTACAGCATGGTGATCAAAGTCTTTGGATCCGAAGAGAACAAGCTCTTATACTACTATGGCATTGGATGGGGTAAGTCGGGCCTCGTTTTCCCCTTAAAAGGGGGGGGGGGAGAGACATTAATGATGACTTCACAGGCGTAGAAGAAGGTTCTTGCAAGCCAACCAACCATCAACTCTTTTTTTTTAATTTTTATTATTTAAACCAACTAAACAAAACAAAACATAATTTATTGTTTATTGTTTATTTATTTATTTATTGTTTGGATTTTTATCCCGCCCTTCTCCTTGCGGACTCAGGGCGGCTGACAGCCTGGTAAAACAAATACAGAGATAAAAATACCCACTTTAAAACCTAATTAAAATGAAATATTTGATGTGGCCTGTGTCAATTTAAAATTATTCTTAAAACCCCACTAAAAATTCCCCCTAGGCCAGTCCCGCTTGTTGGAAGAGCCATGTCTTAAGGGCGCGGCGGAAGGAAGGGAGANAATTTCGTAACAGTAATCTTCTATTATTTACATTTCCCCCCTTATTCTTCTTTAGAGTATTTGTCCTTGTTGCCCCATTATTTCTTATTTGCATTTTTCTTCCTTCATACATTATTATACACACATTTTCCACTTTTAACCTTTCCACATTTATTCTCTCTTATTTCTACTCTCCAGCCAGTCATACCACTTGTTCCATCATCGACTGCTGAATGTCACTGCCCTGGATCGTTGTCTCCCACAAAAAAGTTCTGTGACTCCTTCTCCTCTTCCTTCTCCTTCCTCTTCTTTTGACCTTCCTCTTCTGCAGGAAGGTGTGATGGAGGACATTTAGCTGAGAACCCCCCCCAAAAGTAGGATTTGGAAGACAGCTGCAGGATCAGACAATGGTAGAAACAAGGCCAGGGAGGGTTGTTTTCATTGAGTTGCGTTGAGGAGCTTCCCTTCCAAGTTCCATTGAGCTCGCAACATCCCCTTGACAGCACGGGAGAAGAAGAAAAAAATATTAATCAGAATGAAAAAAAGTATCCTCCTTAAATCTTAACGGTCTGCAAAGGCAAAGAACCAGAGGGATGCTTTTTCCACCGTAGAGACGAAGCGGTTGGCTATATAAATTGGACTCATAAATAAATGAAAAAATGAAAAGACCCTCCCTCCTTTCAGATTCTAATCAGAAAATTGCCCGATTACCTCTGGGATTCAGTTGCAAGACAGCCAGATCATCCCACTTGGAAAACAACGTCTCTCAGCTCTTCTGCTGCCTTCTCCATCTTTTGCTTTACCCTTTTCCTAGTAATTAACCCATGCTTAGCATCTTAGAATACCAGAAGGGAAGGGCCAATATTAAATTTTTTTTTGCATCAAACCTTCTAGCTCCCTACCTGAAGCAACGACTTATTCATTATTTAATTTGCTTGTCGGCCTGCTTGCTTGCTTCCTGGTTGGATTGCAGTTTACCGGAACTAAATTCAGGCCTGTAAAAAAAACCATTAAAGAAAGGTAGAACTTCTCCATATTTTTGCTAGCTTCTAGACCACCATGCCATGCATTATTCTTTGGGGGGTCTCAACAATGGAGAATATTTGTAGCTCAGGGTTGAAATGAGGGCTCCTTGGTGCTCTCTGGGCTTGGTGGTTTCCTTGCAGATGTTTCATGACCCAACCTAGGTAATATTATCAGTCCTTGGTGCTCTCTGAGCTTGGTTGTTTTCTTCCAGATGTTTCATTACCTAAACCAGGTAGCATCATCATTGCTGCTGATGTTACCTAGTTGGGTAATAAAACATCTGCAAGAAAATAACCAAGCTGAGAGAGCATCAAAGACCCCTCATCTCTGGGGTCTATTCCTGGGGATTAAGCTGTCCCTAATGGGAAGAATTCATATTCATCACGATTAATTCACTTCCAACAAATTAGAAATGAGTGTTTTTTTAAATACCGACAAGTATCTGACAGACTGTTTTCCTGTTTAAACAACTGTTTGTAGAACATCTCCGTGGGGGTCTTTCTTGATTGCCTTTACTCTTAAGTGCAAGTCCTTTTTATATCACAAGTTGTACTTCTGTTCCTTGTCCTCTGGATTCAAAACAGAGTTGTGCTAAAGACATTTGCCAAAACAGAAAGAAAGAAAAAAATCCTGTAATAATTGTAAGACAGAGGAGCAGGTATCCCGAAAGCTATTCTGAACTAATGGAGGAAACAGGAATGACTGAATCCAACCATCGCTCCCGATATTTTGGACAAGAAATGAACATTAAAGAATCATGAGGCTCGACACTAGCAGCCATTGCTCAAGAAACCTATTTGTCCCCAAATGCAATGTGAAATGGCGTATATTTATGGCTTTTTAATGATTCAGTTCATGTTTAATATACTTATGACACAGCTGGATCTCCAGCTGTGCAGAATTCCACAGATTTGGATTCGAAATCACCCTTCTGACAAAGAAGAGCTTGTTATAGAAAGATAGATAGATAGATAGATAGATAGATAGATAGATAGATAGATAGATAGATAGATAGATAGATAGATAGATATAAATACTGATGATAGATAGATGAGATAGATAGAAGATAGATACAAGATAGATAGATAGATAGATAGATAGATAGATAGATAGATAGATAGATACCGTAGATATAAATACTGATGATAGATAGATGAGATAGATAGAAGATAGATACAAGATAGATAGATAGATAGATAGATAGATAGATAGATAGATAGATAGATAGATAGATAGATAGATAGATAG
>NW_015390468.1:2481-36004 GCF_001527695.2 Protobothrops mucrosquamatus | reverse complement strand
AAAACAGTAGCTGTTTCTTTGCTCACGTCTTCCACCACTATCGCACATTGATCGTAGGCTCACTTTGTTTCCAGTAATGCCTGCTAGTTTCCTATTATGCATCCATATGCCTCTGTAATTGAATTTGCAACACTTTGCCACAAATCTATCTTTCTTCAGCAACACCGATAATGAAGAGGGAGCCAACTGTGAAGCACACACCCCCCCAGCAGCCCCTAAAATTTCCTTGCAAAATGTGATCAAAGACTGCGGCTATTAAAACATCAAGTCACAAAAAAAAGAGGGCGATTTTAAGGGCAGTCACATTGCTTTTTCACGATGTAGCTGCTGGCTCACCCAAGGCCCATCTGGTGATGGGACTGGGGAAATTCAGGAACAACGAGCACCCCAGCTCTTTATCTTACCACCAGGTCCATATGTGAAGATCCAATTAAACCGATTTATTGCTAATCGTGCCTATGTAAATTAATCAACCAGTGGTTAGCACCTGCTAGGAATTAGATAAGGGTTCATGGAATTCAAGGGAGAGGTTGGACTTATTTTGCTTGTGGTTATGTAGCGATTCTAGGCTGATCCCTCTTTTGACTCCATCCTTGAGTTTTGCCACTCCTTCTCCTTACGCTTTCAATGTGAATGGGATGGGACCATCCTTCTATTTTTATCCTCTTCTGATGAAGATGCTAATGTTCTCCTCTTCATTCCTGCAGGATGCCCATTCCTGATCTGTGTCATTTCCGCAACGACATCTGTGGAAAGCTATGGAGAAGCCAACAAGTAAGTTCTGGAAATGAGAAACTATAAATTTGTTGCTGTTATGATAGCTCCTTTGAAGAATGTAGGGTTTGTGGACGGCGTCACATGCCCGTATTTGCTCCAACTGTCTGAGCATTAAGCAGTCTCCATGGATCCATATCCTGGCCCAGTTTCCTTAATGCAGCATCCTTCAGACGTACCTGAGAACAGTGGGACCTAAAGTCCAGAAGATAAAGGCCTACAGCTTGGCCTTTCTGCCACATCCAGATCATGTTAAAGCCAGCAAAGGTTGCATTCCATTTGCAATGTTAGTTCCAAGGTGATAGCCTTCCAGAGACAGCTGTGGCTGAAGTGAAAACCATGGGCTTTCCCTCTCTTTTGTTCCTTGAACAAAGGCCTGGAATGAAGGAAGCAAGCAGGAGAACTTTTTCTGCTGTCCATCCACTCCAGCCTTTCTCCCTACTACATATTTTTAAATCAGTGGTGGTTTGGAACTTACACACTGATCATCCCCATGCTACAATGTCATGAATAGAATAGAATAGAATAGAATAGAATAGAATAGAATAGAATAGAATATGGAATGGAATAGAATGGAATGGAACGGAACGGAACAGAATAGAATAGAATAGAATGGAATGGAATGGAATGGAATGGAATAGAATGGAATGGAATGGAATAGAATAGAATACGGAATGGAATAGAATGGAATAGAATAGAATAGAATAGAATAGAATAGAATAGAATAGAATAGAATAGAATAGAATAGAATAGAGCTGGAAGGGACCTTGGAGGTCTTCTAGTCCTTGGAGGTCTTCTAGTCCAGCCCCCTGCTCAAGCAGGAGAACCTATACCATCTCAGACAGGAGAATGTCTAGTCTCTTTTTAAAAATCTCCAGTGATGGAGTGCCCACAATTTCTGGAGGCAAGCTGTTCCACTGGTTAATTATCCTCACTGTCAAGAAGTTTCTCCTTAGTTCCAGGTTGCTTCTCTCTTTGATCAGTTTCCAACCATCGTTTCTCGTACTTCCATCTGGTGCTTTGGTGAACAACCTGGCCCCCTCTGCCTTGTGGCAGCTCCTCAAATACTGGAATGCTGCTATCATGTCTCCCCTATTTCTTCTTTTCTTTAGACTAGTCAAACCCAAGTCCTGCAGCCATTCTTCGTATGTTTTAGCCTCCATGCCTTTGATCATCATAGTTGCTCTTCTCTGAAGTTTTTCCAAACTCTCAACATCTTTTTTTGTGATATGGTGACCAAAATTTACTGCAGTATTCCAGGTGTGATGTCTTTCCCTCTTCCTTTGCAGCTGTTGGCTTTCCTTGGAGAGCGGTGCCATCTGGGCTTTTGTGGGCCCAGCTCTGTTCATCATTGTGGTAGGTTTGCCTTCCTTCTGTTGTCCATTAGAAGCTCCAGGGGAACTGGTGGGATGACCATTGCAGGCCATGTTGGACCATAGGGAGCTCAGCTCTGGTAGCACCTTTGCCAACCAGCAGATTTTTTTCTGAAAAGCCACCAGCTTCACCAGATGCATCTCCCTTCACCAGATGCCTCAGGTAACATCTGTGAAGGAAGCTGCAGTTCATAAAAGCCGATGCCTTTAAATAAAACTCGTCAGTTGGGCGGAAAAGTAATTACCAGATGTCTCCTGTCTTTGTACTCCAATAGATTGGTGTTTCTCAACCTTGACCCCTTGAAGATGGGTGGGCTTCAGCTCCCAGAATTCCCCAGCCAGCATGAAGATGAAGCCCACCCATCCCCAGGTGGCCATGGTTGAGAGACACTGTTCTAGACCAACCCATCTCTCCCCCTCCAGTGTCCCGTAAAGGATCTGAGATGGTCAGAGGCCATTTCTTGCATCTTGGGAAGAAACAAAGGAGAATATGGAGATCCTCAATCATCCAGGTCATGGTTGTCCCAAAGGTGCTTTTTTAAAAGGAAACTAGACTTTGTTTTTCCTTCAAGACATTTCACTTCTCATCCAAGAAGCTTCCTCGGTTCTGACTTCAGTCAAAATCGAAGAAGCTTCTTGGATGAGAAGCGAAAAGTCTTGAAGGAAAAGCCAAGTCCAGTTGTCTTTTGAAAAACCACCTTTGGGAGAACAAAAGAGAAGGGTAGGGCTGCAGCATTCCTACGTTTGCACAAATCCCCTGGAAGACACCAAGAATCCATAATTACCAGAATGAAAAGAGGGGCTCCCTCATACACCCCTGTTTCCCAGGGGTGAAAAACAGATAGTTCTGGCTAAGTGTTCTCTCCTACATTTACCTGGCCATCTGAATGACGCTTCTATTTTCTCTTCTACAATTGCAGCTTTGAACAGCCTGCCCCCTCCCCACCCCTTTCATAATGAGAAGCAGCAGATCCACTGCCACTCAGCTCCGCAAGTCAATAGCCCACCCCTCCCAGGTTACACACTCCATCAAAAGGGGAGAGTTAAAGCAAGTTGGTTAACTCCCAAAGCTGCTGGGGGCACATCTGTTGGCTGTAACCAACACCTTTCTAAGTGGGAGTTGCAAGTTCACGATGGGCCTTCCTGATACATAATATATGACAGTGATTTAATTATAGCCGTGCCTTAAATTGAATCAAATTGTGGCTTAATCACTCCAACAGGCTCTTGGAAGTTGCAAGAGATGGCTTCTTTTTTTTCTTCCCCCTGATAGATTAAGGAAGCAGACGTTCCTCTCTTTAGGCTATGCTTAGCCCTGTCTGCTTAGATGTTTTTTTTTAAAATCGATTGAGAAGTTTCTCTGATGATAAAGAAAACCCAGCCACGGGTCGTCCCTGACAAATGGAAAGGGTAAACATATTGACTGAGCATTCACGTTGTCATCGGTCATCATCTACAAGAGGCTTGCCCTGTGCACTGGAGGGTTGTGTGTTTGGCCAATCTGAAATGGGAATCGGAGATTCGTTTTGCATGTCCTACTTTTAAGCGGGTTGAGATTTAAGAAAAACAAGACAAAAGAGGCATGGACTGGTTTTGTAAGACATCTCAAACACGCTGTGACTAAGCTGAGTGCGTAGGGTGTCTGCAGAGGGGGAGAGGGCTATGCTGTCATGTGCATTGTGTCACAGCTGTGTTGTGCACTGGGGTCCTGACATGCTGTGACATTGCTGTGGCTTGGGCATATGGCAGAGGGTAATAAACTGGTTGAAGGAGACCGACAAAGTAGTCCAGTAATGAAAACTTCCTGCTGGTAGAGGTGTAAAAGGAATAATAAACCGTACACAACCACATGAGAAGAACTCAAGTCTTCCCTGCCTGTTAAATTTTGTTTATTGTCAACTCTTGCCAATCTGGTCCTTCCTTCCTTCCTTCCTTCCTTCCTTCCTTCCTTCCTTCCTTCCTTCCTTCCTTCCTTCCTTCCTTCCTTCCTTCCTTAATTGTGGGGTCCTTGGTGCTCTCTGAGCTTGGTTGTTTTCTTGCAGACATTTTATCACCAAACTAGTTAACATCATCAGTGCTAGAAGGGAGTGGCGTTTGCTCCCTGTTTATACCCCAACAGAATTCCTCCAATTAAACAACTACCAACTCAATAAACAACAAGCCTAATCAAGAATCCCCCCTCAGACCACTCCCACCAGCACTGATGGGACAAGCCACTAATAGACAGAGAGCAGCCCCCCCTTCTATCACTGATGATGTTACCTAGCTGGGTCATGCAACTTTTGCAAGAAAACCACCAAACTCAGAGAGCACCAAGGACCCTATGGTCCTCCTCCTCCTCCTCCTCCTCCTCCTCCTCCTCCTCTCCACACCCCACTCTCTTCTAGCAGCAATGATGTTAGGCCATGAAATATCTGCAAGAAAACCACCAAGGATCCCAGACTCCTCCTCCTCCTCCTCCTCCTCCTGCATCCCCTTCTAGCAGTGATGATGTTACCTAGTTGGGTCATGAGATATCTGCAAGAAAACCACCAAGCTCAGAGAGCACCAAGGACCCCAAAAATGCAACACTATCCACACTGCTCCTCCAACCTATACAATATTAGGGGCTGGATAGTCCTGGAAACCACATAGAGATTTCCCTGAATTTTTTTTGAGACTTAGCTTTACATTTCATCTTTTAATAGCATTTATTTTCAAGAGCTGTCCTTAGTGTTTTCCTTTGAAGAAATCTGGCCTGGAACTACGTGGCAATTTAAAAAGAATGAACACGGGCTAGAAACCCACTAAGAAGGATCATAGTGAATCACCAAAAGAACTTACCCTTCAGTCCTGCCTTTCCTTCATTTCTCAGCCACAGCCTTGACAGGTGCTTGGATTTTATCCTTGACAAGGCAGCTCAGTTCTTCCCAAAATATAAGCTGCTTGGAGACCGTCTCAGGGGGATACCTGGGATAGGTCCTTCCAACTCAGTTGGTAACGACATCCGCAGACGCAAGGAACACCCTCTGCAAAACGATTTTCTGCCTGAGCTTATAAAGGATCCCACAATCACAACAACTCGACAAGTGCCTATTAATGATGATAGACAGGAGCTTAGTCAACTCTTCACTCCAATGGAAGGCATTAAAGTGCTGGGGGGGGGGGAAATCTTATAAAAAGAAAACCCGTTGAAATTGAGAGCTTGCATTTCCAGGAGCATCTTCCAAATGACGTTTTGAAAGTTTGATGATTGGAAATCGATTCTTCTCTCTCCTGATCCAGATAAAGGAAGCAGAAAGAGCCCCTGGTTTCATGTTCCGGAGTTGTTTAGTTTTGTTTTTCAAGGAGAGAGGTCTCACTGGACATTTGAAGGAAATTCAGGATTCATCCATTACTGAGTTCATTGTGCTAAGACATAATGTTGCTTACTTATAACCAGCAATTCTGGCTTGGAAAAGCATGGTTGATGACTGAATGTGATGTGAACCCTCCTATTTTGGCCCATTTCATAAACCATGATTAATACAAATAATGCCCCAGCCTCTTAAACTGCCCAACCTTCCTGGCCTAAACAGTAGGACCAATTCTGAGTCTCAATTTTGCATGTAGGAGCGATCCAAGAACTATCCTCAGCATCTCGAGAGAAAACAATAAGCTGATTGAGTGTCTAATTCGCAATGTGGTTTTCTTCATTTTTAGCTTAGCTTAGATCCTTCTGCTGGTTGGACCCATCATGACACTTGTGGTAGGGACATTCCCTAGATCCACAACATCTTTTACACTGTGTGGTCTCCTTCCTACAATCTTGTCTGCTCAATATTTCAAAAAGAGGGGGTCAATCTTAAACAAAGAAGAGGGGGCCAATCTTGAACAAAGAAGAGGGGGTCAATCTTGAACAAAGAAGAGGGGGTCAATCTTGAGCAAAGAAGAGGAGGTCAATCTTGAACAAAGAAGAGGGGGTCAATCTTGAACAAAGAAGAGGGGGTCAATCTTGAACAAAGAAGAGGGGGTCAATCTTGAACAAAGAAGAGGGGGTCAATCTTGAGCAAAGAAGAGGAGGTCAATCTTGAACAAAGAAGAGGGGGTCAATCTTGAACAAAGAAGAGGGGTTCAATCTTGAACAAAGAAAAGGGGGTCAATCTTGAGCAAAGAAGAGGGGGGCAATCTTGAACAAAGAAGAGGGGGGCAATCTTGAGCAAAGAAGAGGGGGGCAATCTTGAGCAAAGAAGAGGAGGTCAATCTAGAACAAAGAAGAGGGGGGTCAATCTTGAACAAAGAAGAGTGGGTCAACCTAACCTCCAAAGCACCTGAAGGCAGGACAAGAAGCAACGGATGAAAACTAATCAAGGAGAGAAGCAACCTAGAACTAAGGAGAAACTTCCTGACAGTGAGAACAATTAACCAGTGGAACAACCTGCCTCCAACACTGAAGGTTTTTAAGAAGAGATTGGACAACCACTTGTCTGAAATGGTATAGGGTTTCCTGCTTAAGTAGGCGGTTGGACTAGAAGACCTCCAAGGTCCCTTCCGACTCTTATTCTGCTATTCTGTTATTCGCTTTACAGCCCCCAAATTAGGGAGGGTTCCTTTTAAGACATTTGACACACCTGGAGTCCTGCTGTGGGCTAAGCTCCCTTTTATCTGACTTTTCGTTTGGTTGTCTGGCATTATCCTATCCCCCAAGGTCAGATACTGCAAATATCTGGAAAGAGAAAGTGAGAATAGAGCACTTCCTGATGTAACAAGCTGATAGTTGTTCAGAGATTTATTTATTAGCAGGAGTCAAATGGATGTTTTGCTCCATTCAGTTAGAACATTAATAAAGCTAGGCAGATCTAATGTATTTGCTCAAACTAAAGCTAAGATGCCCGTTGTTTGCCCATGTGCCTTAAAGTACTTGGTTATTTGCTGGTGCAACATTTTGATATTAAGAAGGAAATCTCAAAAATGTTTGTACGTTCTTGGTAGAGTTTTAGATGTTGCAGTGTGCGCGATCATGCTTTGCGGCAATGAACTGTAGTTCGCTTTGCTCTTTTCCAGGAAGATTTGGTAAAATTGAAAATGATTTCTTTGCAATAAGCAACATCAAACCTTTGCAATTCCTGAATCTGGCTTGTCAAAATGTAGAGAGAGGAGAGGAAATATCTCCCAGGCTCTCAGGAATTTGTTATTAAAGAAGAAAAGTAGAGTTTAGCAAAAAAGGAAAGGAAAGAAAGAAGAAAGAAAGAAAGAAAGAAAGAAGGAAGGAAGGAAGGAAGGAAGGAAGGAAGGAAGGAAGAAAGAAAGAAAGAAAGAAAGAAAGAAAGAAAGAAAGAAAGAAAGAAAGAAAGAATGAATGAATCTCTCTCCTGACCTGGTCTATCTGAAAGAACTGACAAACCATGACAGCCTTCAACTCAGTCCAAAAAAAAATCATATCTGAGAGTCCTTGAGACCTAGAAGGGGTCCAGTTGTGAAATCAAAGAAGAGGAAAAGAGAATGAATGGCGTAAGGGGAAGGGATGAATGTCAAGATTGCCCCTTTAACTGCCCATCTTCAAATCAGAAACTCAAGCAAAGCCAGCCCACACATGGTTTTCTACTTATCTTTGCCAAAACAGGTGGCTGTTACATTTTTACGTTGCACATTTGTTATAGGAGAGAAGCATTTATACAGCACAAATTAGCCAAGAATGAACTCTCCCTCCCTCCCTCTCGCTCCCTATCTCTCTCTCCCTCTCTCTCCCCTTCTTTCTCTCACCTCCTTCTCTCTCTCTCTCTCTCTCTGTGTCTCTCTCCCTATCTCTCTCTCCCTCTTTCTCTCACCCCCTTCTCTCTGTCTTTGTCTCTCTCTGTCTTTCTGTCTCTCTCTCTCTCTCCCTCCCTCCCTCTCTCCCTCTCTCCCTCCCTCTCTCTCCCCCCTCTCTCCCTCTTTCTCTCACCCCCTTCTCTCTGTCTCTCTCCCTCCCTCNCCTGGGATAGGTCCTTCCAACTCAGTTGGTAACGACATCCGCAGACGCAAGGAACACCCTCTGCAAAACGATTTTCTGCCTGAGCTTATAAAGGATCCCACAATCACAACAACTCGACAAGTGCCTATTAATGATGATAGACAGGAGCTTAGTCAACTCTTCACTCCAATGGAAGGCATTAAAGTGCTGGGGGGGGGGGGAAATCTTATAAAAAGAAAACCCGTTGAAATTGAGAGCTTGCATTTCCAGGAGCATCTTCCAAATGACGTTTTGAAAGTTTGATGATTGGAAATCGATTCTTCTCTCTCCTGATCCAGATAAAGGAAGCAGAAAGAGCCCCTGGTTTCATGTTCCGGAATTGTTTAGTTTTGTTTTTCAAGGAGAGAGGTCTCACTGGACATTTGAAGGAAATTCAGGATTCATCCATTACTGAGTTCATTATGCTAAGACATAATGTTGCTTACTTATAACCAGCAATTCTGGCTTGGAAAAGCATGGTTGATGACTGAATGTGATGTGAGCCCTTCTATTTTGGCCCATTTCATAAACCATGATTAATACAAATAATGTCCCAGCCACTTGAACTGCCCAACCTTCCTGGCCTAAACAGTAGGACCAATTCTGAGTCTCAATTTTGCATGTAGGAGCGATCCAAGAACTATCCTCAGCATCTCGAGAGAAAACAATAAGCTGATTGAGTGTCTAATTCACAATGTGGTTTTCTTCATTTTTAGCTTAGCTTAGATCCTTCTGCTGGTTGGACCCATCATGACACTTATGGTAGGGACATTCCGTAGATCCACAACATCTTTTACACTGTGTGGTCTCCTTCCTACAATCTTGTCTGCTCAACATTTCAAAAAGAGGGGGTCAATCTTAAACAAAGAAGAGAGGGTCAATCTTGAACAAAGAAGAGGGGGCCAATCTTGAACAAAGAAGAGGGGGTCAATCTTAACAAAGAAGAGGGGGTCAAATCTTGAGCAAAGAAGAGGGGGCCAATCTTGAACAAAGAAGAGGGGGCCAATCTTGAGCAAAGAAGAGGAGGTCAATCTTGAGCAAAGAAGAGGTCAATCTTGAACAAAGAAGAGAGGGTCAATCTTGAACAAAGAAAGGGGGTCAATCTTGAACAAAGAAGAGGGGGTCAACCTAACCTCCAAAGCATCTGAAGTCAGGACAAGAAGCAACGGATGAAAACTAATCAAGGAGAGAAAAACCTAGAACTAAGGAGGAATTTCCTAACAGTGAGAACAATTAACCAGTGGAACAACCTGCCTCCAACACTGAAGGTTTTTAAGAAGAGATTGGACAACCACTTGTCTGAAATGGTATAGGGTTTCCTGCTTAAGTAGGCGGTTGGACTAGAAGACCTCCAAGGTCCCTTCCGACTCTTATTCTGCTATTCTTTTATTCGCTTTACAGCCCCCAAATTAGGGAGGGTTCCTTTTAAGATATTTGACACACCTGGAGTCCTGCTGTGGGCTAAGCTCCCTTTTATCTGACTTTTCCTTTGGTTGTCTGGCATTATCCTATCCCCCAAGGTCAGATACTGCAAATATCTGGAAAGAGAAAGCGAGAATAGAGCACTTCCTGATGTAACAAGCTGATAGTTGTTCAGAGATTTATTTATTAGCAGGAGTCAAATGGATGTTTTGCTCCATTCGGTTAGAACATTAATAAAGCTAGGCAGATCTAATGTATTTGCTCAAACTAAAGCTAAGATGCCCGTTGTTTGCCTATGTGCCTTAAAGTACTTGGTTATTTGCTGGTGCAACATTTTGATATTAAGAAGGAAATCTCAAAAATGTTTGTACGTTCTTGGTAGAGTTTTAGATGTTGCAGTGTGCGCGATCATACTTTGCGGCAATGAACTGTAGTTCGCTTTGCTCTTTTCCAGGAAGATTTGGTAAAATTGAAAGTGATTTCTTTGCAATAAGCAACGTCAGACCTTTGCAATTCCTGAATCTGGCTTGTCAAAATGTAGAGAGAGGAGAGGAAATATCTCCCAGGCTCTCAGGAATTTGTTATTAAAGAAGAAAAGTAGAGTTTAGCAAAAAAGGAAAGGAAAGAAAGAAGAAAGAGAGAGAGAGAGAGAGAGAGAGAGAGAGAGAGAGAGAGAGAAAGAAAGAAAGAAAGAAAGAAAGAAAGAAAGAAAGAAAGAAAGAAAGAAAGAAAGAAAGAAAGAAAGAAAGAAAGAATATCTCTCCTGACCTGGTCTATCTGAAAGAGCTGACAAACCATGACAGCCTTCAACTCAGTCCAAAAAAAAATCATACCTGAGAGTCCTTGAGACCTAGAAGGCGTCCAGCTGTGAAATCAAAGAAGAGGAAAAGAGAATGAATGGCGTAAGGGGAAGGGATGAATGTCAAGATTGCCCCTTTAACTGCCCATCTTCAAATCAGAAACTCAAGCAAAGTCCACACATGGTTTTCTACTTATCTTTGCCAAAACAGGTGGCTGTTACATTTTTACCTTGCACATTTGTTATAGGAGAGAAGCATTTATATAGCACAAATTAGCCAAGAATGAACTCTCCCTCCCTCCCTCTCGCTCCCTATCTCTCTCTCCCTCTCTCTCCCCTTCTTTCTCTCACCTCCTTCTCTCTCTCTCTCTCTCTCTCTCTCTCTCTCTCTCTCTCTCTCTCTCTGTGTGTGTCTCTTTCCCTATCTCTCTCTCCCTCTTTCTCTCACCCCCTTCTCTCTGTCTTTGTCTCTCTCTGTCTTTCTGTCTCTCTCTCTCTCTCCCTCCCTCCCTCTCTCTCCCCCCTCTCTCCCTCTTTCTCTCACCCCCTTCTCTCTGTCTCTCTCTCTCCCTCTCTCTCTCCCTCTCCCCCTCTCTCTCCCTCTTTCTCTCACCCCTTCTCTGTCTCTTCTTTCCCTCCCTCTCTCTCTCCCTCCCTTTCTCTCTCTCTCTCTCCCTCTCTCTCTCCCTCTTTCTGTCATCCCGTTCTGTCTGTCAGTCTCTCTCCCTCTCTCTCTCTCCTCTTTCAGTATAATCTGACTAGTTTGCAAGTTTTATAGACCACATATATCTCAAACTGGAGCCCAGTTGGCAGCTGTGGGCAATTGTGAAGTATTGGCTAAATAATGGGAAGGTGAGCAAGGAGTTTATATTTCCAACTAATTATGGAGATGGAAAATAGATGCCAGAATCCCTGTGAAAGGAAAGGCACCATCTATTATCTGACTTTCCTTGGATGGCTGCTTAATAAAGACATTTATTTGCAGAACGTTATTCAACCGGGGGGGGGGGGAAGGCTGTCATTATTTTCTCCCCCAGGAAGTTGATAGGCTTAGTTGCCTACTAAAGAGTTGGGATTTTAAACCTGAAAGCTGAACGTCTGAGTTTAAATGTTAGAATGCAGTCCAATGTCCGGGGCAGGGAACCAAGAACGACACAATAAACCTCTCAAAGTAGTTTCTTTATTGCTGTTCGCCTGCAGACAGGAATCTTGCCAGACTGAAGTACACGTTGCATAACTGTTAGATAAATACTATGAAGATTTAGGATGAATCTCTCTGGGGTCTCTTCCTACATGAATTATGCAACACAGCACCACATCCAATCCGTATTGTGTAGGACTATTGTTGGTTAGGTGCTGATCGTGTCCTATCGCCGTTTTGTTTACTTCAGCCTTATTTTTGTATGCACCCCAGTTTTGAACCGCCACAATAAGGATTTGATTTGACTTTGATTTGAGGACGATAGCTTCCTTCAAGGAGATGTTCCCTGACTTGGACTCCAGTCCCCATAATCCTCAACCAGCCTATCCACAGGCCTCCGGTTGATGAAGAGGATGGGTGGGGGTCCTCTTTTTCATCCTACAATTCCTTTCTCCAGGGTTTAGCTACCTTCCCTTCAATCCCGAGGGATAGCTCTGAGTTTGAACAATTTTTTTTTTTAATATAAAAGAGCACCTTTTAAGAGCATTCGGGGGAGGACGATTACTTTGTTATACTTCATAATAGCTGAGATATTAGTGCTTTGGGAGAATCATTATATGGAGCCTAAAATGTGATTTTTATGGGAAAGGACTATAAAAGGCTCTCAAGTCAGGGACATGTTTTGCATACAAAAGGCTCAAAGTCGGTCTTTAGCAAAGCATTCCTTAATACATATATATTTAAAGGGGGAAAAAGACAGAATCACACAGAAGTTAGCTTGAAATAATTCTGAGTTACATGGTGTGTTTGTTTGTGTGTGCAGGTGCGTGCACATGTATCCAGGCTTCCCCCTACCCCCTCCCACAACCTATTTATTTGCTTTCCTGATGCAGTTCTTTATTATTTTCCTTTTGATAGGTTAATATCTGCATCCTTATTGCTGTGACCAGAGTAATTTCAAGAATAAGTACCGAAAATTATAAGGTCCACGGAGAAGCTAATGGATTCAAGTAAGTTTGCTTTCTTCATTTTTTTTATTAAGCAGGAGTTTAAACTCCCAAGAACAGCTGAACCGCTACTGAATTCTGAGTCCAGATTCATAAAATCTGATTATTATTATTATTATTTAAAAAAAAAGGAATTGTGTTCCAAATCGAGACTGGATGAATTCTGTAGCACTATTTGATTCCCAAAGGAGAAGGTAACCTCCAATCTTGTGAAGATCCCAGATATTAAAAAAGGGAGGGACTCTTATCACACAATTAACTGATACAAGTTGGCTGTTGGGGCACTTTTTGAAAAATACACTTTAGGCAGAGAGTTAAAAATTGGGATCCCATCTAAGTGATAGTCCCCTGGGATTATTTTGTAAACAGTTTTCATCCCTATATTTCAATTTCACAAGCATTTCTTTTGCTGAGTGATAAGCATAAGGAAAATATTTCCTTCCTTCCTTTCTCCTTTCCTCCCTTCTTCTTTTCATTCCCTTCCTTCTTCCCTTCCTTCCTTCTTCCTTTCCTTCTTTCCTCCTTTTTCCCCTTCTTCCTTTTCTCCTTTCCTTTCCTTTCCTTCCTTCCTTCTTTCCTTCCTTCCTTCCTTCCTTCCTTCTTCCTTTTCTTCCTTCCTCCTTTTTTCCTTCTTCCTTTCCTCCTTTCCTTTCCTTCCTTCCTTCCTTCCTTTCTCTCTCTCTCTCCCTCCCTCCCTTCCTTCCTTTTCTCCTTTCCTCCCTTCTTCTTTTCATTCCCTTCCTTCCTTCTTTCCTTCCTTCCTTCTTCCTTTCCTTCTTTCCTCCTTTTTCCCTTCTTCCTTTCCTCCTTTCCTTTCCTTTCTTTCCTTCTTTCCTTCCTTCCTCCCTCCTTTTTTTCCTTCTTCCTTTCCTCTTTTCCTTTCATTTCCTTCCTTCCTTTCTCTCTCTCTCTCTCTTCCTTCCTTCCATTTCCTGCTCTTTCCTGCTCTTTCCTTCCAGCCTCCTCCTCCTCCTCCTCCTTCTCTTCCTTTCATCCTTCCTTTTCCTTCTCCTTCTCCTTCCCCTCCTCATCCCCTCCCCTCTCCCCTCCTCCTCCCAGTCTTTCTCCTCCTCTCCCTTCTCCCCCCCCCCCAATACTATTCAGCCTTTGGAACCTGTCAATCTTCCATCTGCCTGGCTTTGCTCATTTGGTATTTGCTATGGCAGAAATTTACAAAATTCATCAAGTGCCTTTATAGACCAGGAACCGCAACAATAACCTTCGCTCTTGATTAGAACAGCATGAGATATTTTTAGCCCTTTAGCACAGGCGAAGCAAGAAAATGAACTTGAAACTAAAAATAAGCAGCCCTGGGCATTTGGTATTTTCCCCTTCTTTCTCACAAGAGAGACAGTCCTACATAATTTCTTATCTGTATTGAAGAATGCTTGTTTGCTGCAGTGAACTCAAGGACAGGAATGGAGTACATAATGAATATTTATAAATGGATGCTCAATGGATGTTATCGGTTGGGCCAATCAGGCCCATAGAAGGCTTTTAAGTAACTGTACAGCTCCTTACAGTAAGCTCTTAATAACACAGCTTGCAATTCCAATTGGCAAGGACCAAACTGGTATGTGTGTACAAATTTGCCCATGTGTGTTGAAGGACCCTGGAGATGAAGTTTGTTGGCAGTAAGACTATTTGCTGGAGAGCAATTTTGCCTCGTTGCAGCTGGCAAGAACAAATTGGTGTAACTGTTGCCAATAATTTTCCCTGGCACGCCAGGGTGTTGAACCCGTGCTGATTTGATTAATGGCATATTGAAGGAGAACATCAATCTGGCCTTATCACTGCTTACCAAAGGGCAATCCGATCATCTGAGCCTACTAAGCAAATTCTGATTTCCTTAGGAAACTAAGCTTCAAAGACCTTACTCGTAATCTCCTAAGTGAGTAGCGGAGATTATTTTGTTTGCTTTTGTAGTGGGTCTTGCCTGGTGGATGACGGTTGCAGAACCACACCTGTTTTCTATTCAAGGATGATAGGTTGGGTCATTTATCACTTACATGGAGCACCACAATGCATTATCTCGGAAAGAGGGGTCCAGTTTATGTCAAAGTTCTCGAGAGCTTTTCTGGACCTCCTAGACCTAGGAACTGACCAAGGACTCAGTTCTAGTCCTCACCCACAGACAAATGGCAGGACAGAATGATTCAACTCAATACTGGAGTAGTAGCTACGTTGTTTTATTAATTATACACAAGATGACTGGACGGACCAAAGTAGCTTATAACAATGCTGTGCACACCAGCACAGGCTTCACGCCATTTTGGGGTGAAGGGCTTAGCTGGTGATATCATTGTTGCCATGGAGACCTCCAGTTGGAGGCTCCGTTCATGTCCCCGGCAGGAGCTGGAGTAAAGGACAGGAGCTCAACCTTGTCCCATGGCAATTCTTGGGTCTCGAACGTGGGCTTGCTGTTCTGTCCCCATCCGACCCACACACCCAAACAGCCAGCCGAGGGTTAAAGACTTCTCCAGACACCACTTTACAGATAAGAAACTTGGCAGCAGCTCCGTAGCTGCCTGCCAAGACCTTTTACTCCAAAAACACAGAAACAAAAAACAATACACACAGTTTAAAGCCACAGCAAACTACTTCGCCAGAGATTCAGCTTTTGTTCGTCACAGAGGTCCAAATGGCCACCACCTCCCTTTTATAGCCTGTGGGGTGTGGTCCAATGACTCAGCTTAATCTCTGGCACGTCTCCTTTTCTGCTGCGCACGCTTGTCGCTCCTACGCTGGCATGGATCCAGCCACAACTTCTCTTCCTCACTATCTGAAACACCTGGCTCCTGGCCAATCTCAGAAACACCTGGCTCCTGGCCAATCTCTTCTCCGTCGGGAGACACCTGAGGCCTTGCCAAAGAGGAGGGTCCTGGAGAGGGAGGCCTGGCCATCTCCTCTCCTTCATGTTCGGAGCCGTCTTCCTCCGATAAGAGGGGCTCACATGACGGAGCCACAACACTTGCTCACTTCCTACCCAGTGTTCCAACCACTTGATCCACTGTGCTCCTTAAGGATGGTAGTAAATCAGCAGGGTAGAGATTCCTGTCTCTGCAGCAGCCCAAAGTCTCAAAACGGCAAAAACGATGCATTTGCAATGCAAAACGTGTTAAGAGTCTTTCTGCCGAGAGTGCACAGATAGCTCTTCCTTTGAAACAAAACTGCTTTATAGTTCTATTACTTACACACTCTGGTTTTAGGTTTGGTATCCTCCATTTTTTTCCCACCATTACTTAAGTTGGAACCAAACGTCGTGCATATAGAGGTAATCCTTCACTTACAATAATTCATTTATAACAGAATAACAGAGTCGGAAGGGACCTTGGAGGTCTTCCAGTCCAACCCCCTGCTCAGACAGGAGACCCTATAACATTTCAGACAAATGGCTGTTCAGTCTCTTCTTAAAAACTTCCAGTGTTGGAGCATTCACCGCTTCTGGAGGCAGGTTGTTCCACTGGTTAATTGTTCTCCCCATCAGGATATTCCTCCCTAGTTCTAGGTTGCTTCTCTCCTTGATTAGTTTTCATCTGTTGCTTCTTCTCCTGCCTTCTGGTGCTTTGGAGAATAGCTTGATTCCCTCTTCTTTCTGGCAGCTCCTTAGATATTGGAAGACTGCTATCATGTCACCCCTAGTCCTTCCTTCCATTAAACTAGACATTCCCAGTTCCAGCAACCGTTCTTTATATGTTTTAGTCCTTTAATCATCTTTGTTGCTCTTCTCTGTACTCTTTCTAGAGTCTCAACATCTTTTTTACATCCTGGTGACCAAAACTGGATGCAGTACTCCAAGTGTGGCCTTACCAAGGCATTGTAAAGTGGTATTCATGCGATCTTGATTCTATCCCTCTGTTCATGCAGCCTAGCACTGTGTTGGCTTTTTTGGCAGCTGCAGCACACTGCTGGCTCATATTTAAGTGATTGTCCACTAGGACTCTGAGATACCTCTCGCAGTTACTACTATTGAGCAAGGAACCCCCTTTACTATACCTGTGCATTTGGTTTTCCTTGGCTAAATGTAGAGCCTTACTTTTTTCACCACTGAATTTCATTTAGTGCTGTTTGAAGTTACAGAAGCACTAGAAAAAGTGACTAAGAACCATTTTTTTTCAAACTTATAGCCATTTCAGCATCCCCGGGGTCACATGATCAAAATTCAGATGCTTGGCAACTGACACATATTTACGACAGTTGCAGCATCCCAGGGTCATGTGATTGCCCACTTGCGACCTTCCCAGCTGGGCTTCTGCCAAGTAAAATCAATGGGGGAAGTCAGACTCGCTTAATGACTGCCTGATTCACTCAACAATGGCAGAGATTCACTTAATAGCCCTGGTACAAGATGGTTGTAAAATTCAGATGCCGTGCTTAGCAATGGAAATTCCTTGTGCTCGTAAGTCTAGGACGACCTGTATGCATAGCCTCCCTGTCAGCATGAAAAGGGATAATTGGGGAAGGGCGTGAGGCTTTGGTGTGTCTGTCTCCCATCTTGAGCTGTGCCTGTTATTTGTCCTGCCTGGCAGAAGCTCATTAACAGCTTCTCGATAAACTGCCAAGGCCAAGTTTTATGGAATGATTTTGCTCATCATTGCCTCCGGTGTGGTCTGGTGGTCTGGAAAAATCTGTATCATTTCTCCAGTACATGCGGTCTCTGGAATATAAGCTGAGGAATCGACAATGAGATTTGTCATGAATAAGTGGAGAGAGAAAGAGAGAGAGAGGTGGAGAGAGAGAGAGAGGGAGAGGGAGGGAGGGAGAGAGAGAGGAAGAGAGAGAAGGAGGGAGGGAGAGAGAGACAGAGGAACAGAGAAAAGGGGGTGAGAGAAAGAGGGAGAGAGAGGCAGGGAGAGAGGGAGAGAGAGACAGAGGGAGAGAGAGAAGAGGGTGAGAGAAAGAGGGAGAGAGATATAGGGAGGGAGAGACAGAGGGAAAGAGAGAAAGGGAGGGAGAGAGAGGGGGGGAGAGAAAGAAGGGGGTGAGAGAAAGAGGGAGAGAGAGGGGGAGAGAGATGGAGGGAGATAGATATGGAGAGAGCCGGAGGGAGGGAGAGAGACAGAGGAAGAGAGAGAGAGAGAGATGTCGGGGGGGGGGAAATGTCTTCAGCTTTTAAAACAGATTGCCCATTTGGAATATACATGTAGTGCTTTTCTTTACCATGTGGCTCAATTATTGCATCACTAAAAAGATGATTCAATTCCCTGAGATGTCAAGAATGAAAACAGCATCCTTTTTGTTTTTTTTATTTTTGGATTTGGATGCATAGACCATTTTTTTCTAAAGCTCATGCAATCTTGAAAACAAGCCCAAGGATGAACTAGGTTGACTCTCGGGCTCCAAACCACGAATGGCACGTGTTGATTCTACCAAACTGTGTTTTTTTTAATTACTTCCCACTGGTACACAGAATCTTGCCAGACTGAGGACTCTCTGGGAACTGTTAGGGAGGGCTGTCTTCACCCTCTTTTTTTCACACAAAATATCTGGATTGAATTCTCTCTTATTCCTCCAGGGAATCCAGACTACATTCCATCACAGTGTGTTTACTCTCTCTCTCTCTCTCTCTCTCTCTCTCTCTCTCTCTCTCTCTCTCTCTCTCTCTCTCTCTCTCTCTCTCATACAATTTATTCCTTCCTAATACAATCTATTCCTGGACAGTCACTTGTATAGGTTCTCCTGCTTGACCAGGGGACTGGACTAGAAGACCTCCAAGGTCCCTTCAAGCTCTATTATTATCCTATCCTATCCTATCCTATCCTATCCTATCCTATCCTATCCTATCCTATCCTATTCCTATCTACAGTATCTATCTATCTATCTATCTATCTATCTATCTATCTATCTATCTATCTATCTATCTATCTATCTATCTATCTATCTATCTATCTATCCACCTACGTTATTTATATAACTGCCTATAAGGCACCAAATCAAATACGATAAGCAATGATTCTTCTGAGTTCGCATTCCTTCACTGAGACTCCTATTACCCCTCTGTGCATAATGTTGCATAAAATCCAGGCTACATGTTACTCTTACCTCTCAACACAGTTTCGATGTCTGATTCTGCAGGTGGAGTGTTATCAATTACAGGCCCAGACTGTCCTTGGGGTCTCTTTTGTTTTCTAACACCCAAGGTTGGAGTAGTACGAGAGCAAGCCCCCCCACCCCCACCCCCACACAAAAAAGAGGAGGGTGGCCGGCAAATCCCGAAGCAAGACATTAAGCAGGGAGATTAAACAGTGATCATTAGCAAGCCAGAATGCGAGTCAGCATTGATAATGTCTTAAAGCTAATTACATCTTTGGCTCATTGGACATGATAAAAGACAAACACTATTTGGGTCACAGTTTATTAGACTCGGGAGAGGAAAAAGCTCCTGCAAACTAACACGCAAGGTTTTTCCCAAGTATTTGGAAGAGAAACCATCAAAAAAATCTCAAGGCAATCAGCTAGGCTGGAAGTTGTTGACAAAGGCCACAGCCACAACTTCCATTGCTACCAAAAACAAAACAACAAAAACAAAAAAACCTGTCATGATGTTATACAGGTAGTCCTCGACTTACAAAAGTTCATTTAGTGACTGTTCGAAGTAAGAAAGGTAATGGAAAAAAGGGACTTATGACCGATTTTCGCTCTTAACGACCGTTGCAGCATTCCTCCGTGGTCACATGATCAAAATTCAGACCCTTGGCAACTGGTTCATATTTATGACGGTCGCAGTGTCCCCCCCCCTGTGATCCCCCTTTTGCGAACCTCTGGCAAGCAAAGTCAATGGGGAAGCCAGATTCACTTACTAACCTAAGAACTGCAGTGATTCACTTACCGACGGTGTCGAGAAAGGTCCTAAAATGGGGCAAAACTCTCTTGACAAACCTCTCGCATAGCGACAATAAATCCGGGGCTCAAAAGTCGAGGAATGTCTGTAAACGAAACCCTGGGAGCTGAGCTGAGCTTGCAGGAGGTTTTAATATTGTTTACACAATACCACTCTTCCCTACAACGCAATTGCTCTTGGATAAAAGCCACTATTTCAAAATTTTGCTTCCATTCCAGCACATCTTGTTCCAACGAGTGGGAGTAGTAAAATGTTATAATTGTGGGCGGTTGATTTTCTCTCTCCCTCTCTCTCTCTCTCTCTCTCTCTCTCTCTCTGTGTGTGTGTGTATGTGTGTGTGTGTGTGTTGTTGTTGTTGGTCGGCTTAATAGCAGAACATGTTTTTTCTTTCACCTCTTTTTTTTTTTTAAAGATGAATATTTTGAGCCAAAAAAAGCAGTTCTTTCTTTCTCTTGGAGGCTTAATTGTCAAAGGGGGAGCCCAGGGTTTGGTTTTTTTTAGTCCTAAATTCAGCGGAATAACGCCTTTGCAAAGAGTATACAATATGCTTTTAAGAACGCAGAAGTCTAGCTGAGCAGCTTTGCCCTGTTTGGAGAAAGATTGGCATGATCTGAGTTTGGAAGGTTTAAATTTTTAATGGCACTTGTTCATTAAATCGGACCGCGGATCGATAATAAATGATCTGGCCAATAAGAAAGAAGCTCGCTGCAACAGAACTGCACATCCAGCAAACTTTGCAGCAGAGGGGGGGGGAGTACACACACACACACACACACACACAGACACACACACACACAGCCCATATGGTCTCCCGGTCTTTGATATTCAGGATGTGTAAAAGCCCAGGGAGGAGGGCCCCGCAGGTAATAATTTTCAGGAGAGAGAATTGCTGCTTTGGAATTTTAATAGAGGCGAAAGATGTGATTAATTAAAATTTGTGCGCTTTCAAAATGTTCTCCCGGGCCCAGTGTGAGTGAACTTGCTTTAATGTCGGGTTTTTTTTTAAAAAAAAAAACCCAGGATGGAAATAATTCAATACCTAAACATGTACCAAATGAGGGGGGGGGGTAAGGTGGGGCTAAAAGGCAATTACAATGCAAAGGTGGGGCAGGTGTACAATCGCACATATCCTTCTTAGCCACATTTTCCCCGATCGTGGTGGGTAACCGATCAAAGACGTAGGTGAACCCCAGGGTCGGATCTGTCCACATTTCTTCCTTGAAGACGTTTTACTTCTCATCCAAGAAGCTTCTTCAGTTCTGACTGAACGGTGGAGGACGGAAGGATTTATATTCCTGGCAGTCGTCTGCTCATTCGTACTCTTTCTGAGAATCGTTGAGGCCACGTGGAGGTTTAGCTCTGCCTTCAGGGTCACCTCCATGTGATTTGAGCCAGGCTGCGTGCAAGGTTGCATCTACTGGGGTCAGTGGCCTACACAATTTCCTTCTCTTGTAATGCTTATAGCAAGGAGTGACCAGTATATTTTTTTTTCTGCAGTGGAAACGCATAAATCGAACCCTGCCAGGCAATCCACGAGCTTGCAGCAGAACGATAAGTTCCAGTTTCATAATCGTTTGTCAGTCAGTTAAAGAGGGTGCTTTTCATGGAGCTGATGAATAATTGCACCCCGTGCATAAAAAAACGGGGATGGGTGATTTAAAGCCATTTAATGTTCCTGTCCCCATTGTAAAATGACTCCATTAGAGAAGTGGTACTGATTACTTCCCTGCTTTGAGCTGAATATATCAACATGCCTTTCTTGGTTGTCAAACTGTTGATCAAAAACCATTTTCACTGATCCTTCAAAAATCCAATGAGTCTGGCATCCAGGGCAAAAGAACATAGGATGATCTAAGAAGCTATCTAAAGTCTTCTAGTTCTCCAGGATAAGAGCAAAAGATGTTCTAGAAAGTTATCTAAAGTTTTCTAGTTCTCCAGGATAAGGTCAGAGACTGATCTAAAAAATTACGTAAGGACTTCTAGTTCTCCAGGATAAGAGCAAATGATGATCTAGAAGAGGGGTAGTCAACCTTGGCTCTTTTATGACTCGTGGACTTCAAGTCCTGGAATTCCTGAGCCAGCTGTGCGAGTCTTAAAAGAGCCGAGGTTGACTATCCCTGATCTAGAATGTTATTTGAAGTCTTCTAGCTCTCCAGGATAAGAGAAGAGGGTGATCTAGATAGTTAGCTAAAGTCTTCTAGTTCTCTGGGATAAGTGCAAAGGGTGATTTAGAAAGTTGTTTGAAGTCTTCTAGTTCTCCAGGATAGGAGCATAGGGTGATCTAGAAAGCTATCAAAAGTCTTCTAGTTCTCTGGGATAAGAGCAAAGAATGTTCTAGAAAGTTATCTAGTCTTCCAGTTCTCCAGGATAAGAGCAGAGACTGATCTAAGAAGTTATGTAAAGACTTCTTGTTCTGGGTGAGGTGTAACTTTCAAGGATGTGGGCTAGTTGACCTCTCAATTGACAATTCTTAAAATTTTCAGATCTCAGTTAAAATGCACAGAAGACACCTCTAGCTTTTTAAAAGCGAGAGTGGTCCATGTGTGGGGATCCAGATGCAAAGGCTCCAGAAGTCATCTTTTATTATCAATGGCCATAGTTGTGAAGGTCAATAGGACAGCATTTGGAACTCTTTGCCTCATGATAAATTTATTTATTTTGGGGTCTTTGAGCTAGTCTTGACTTCTGGCAACTGACTGGACAAGTCCCAGCAATTTTCTTGGCAGGATTTTCGAAGTGGTTGACTTGATTTTTTTCTTGCTTGGATTGACTGGCCTAAGGTCATGCAGCTGGCTTTGTTCCTAAAGCAGGACTAGAACTCACAGTCTCCCACTTTCTAGCCTGCTGCTTCAACCTCTACACCAAACTGGCTCTGTCTCATGGTAAAACATACACTCCCAGTCCCTGAGGGAGCTTACAAACCATTCAGCACTCAACTAGCATGGTCAATGCTCATTCTGGCCGTGAACACCGGGGGGCTGTTATATTCCTCAGACATCTGAAACATATTCTTGAAAAATATTCAAGAGCAGATATTGCTCTTGGCTTAGATGAACTCTCTGTGGACAGCATGGTGGTGGATGAGAAGGTCATCTAGGACACCTTCTTCGCAATCTCCTCAAGAGACCCAGTGGGATGTCTTGAGGAGGAGCATCAGCATGATTGGATTAGGTACAGATGAGGAAACAGATTTCATCTGTTAGAGAAACAGCTGTGAATCTTGGCACATCACGTCAGCTTGTTTTCCTATTAGAAGCCCAAGGAGAATCTCCCTTGGGTTGAGGTTGACTTTGAAGGAGCCCAGAAACATCTTGTTTACTTGGCTGTGGCATGACCGTGGCTCCCTGTCGCATTCTTAAAGGACACGTTTTTCAACCTTTTGGTCCAACGTTCATAGGGTTCCCGTGGTCCTGCATCCAAATGCAGAATGTCAGGGCTGGGAGGGACCTTGGAGGTCTTCTAGTCCAACTCCCTTGCTCAAGCAGGAAACCCTGTAGACTTTTCAGGATCAACCAAGGCCCTTCCCAGCTCTCCTTGTCAGACCTGCCCCAGTGTGACCTCCTAGGAAAGTAAAACTCTCGACTCCAGTTGGTTGGAGTGAAAAAGGCACTTTTACTAAGAGAGGCTGATTGCAGTAGAGTCAGGCAGAATCTGAAGTTCCTGCGCATCAGTACAAAGCTAACCCTTTGGTCCCCCCTCCAGACCTCCCCCTATAGTCCGTCCCTGTGTGCCCAATCTGGCACCGTTGAGATATTTTGGGTAGCGCTGAGGTGTTTGGGCTGGTGAAATTCCGTTCTCAGGGGACGCGGCCTTGAAGACACTGGCAAGGACCAGATCCCAAAATTCTCCATTCTTCCTCAACCATCAATTCCCTCTCCCAATTTCCCACCACAAAAATATATGGCTTTCTTGCCCCTTTGTTCTTCTCTCCCTTCCCCGGTTCATGGCAGAATGCCAGCGAGGTGCCAAACTGAAGGTGGTGGATCCTTGGTGTAGAAGGAAGAGACTTCATGATGAACCGCATTCATAATCACTATTTGTTTGAAGCCTTTTTCTTCTCAGAGAGATCAATTGCGCAACCTTCACCGAAACGTCCAGAACTGTAGCAAGGCTTGTTCGATTGGGACTGCCATTCAAAGGACCTGGATTTAATTTATATGCCGGCTAAGGCCAAAGGAACCTCGGTATAAATAATGTTATGTTTTTGTTCCCTTCTGATTTTACACAGAATGTTATTAGCAATCTCCTTCTGGAACCAGTTTTCTCTTATGTACCGTATAAATCAATCAAATCATTCATCCTCCAGCTACGGTGCCTTATTATCCTCATTGCAACCCATAACATGTAGAGAGTGCTGTTAGGTTTTCTTTTGCTTAAAACAAAAACCCTGAACATTACAGATGAACACAAGGGGTCAAAACCTGTTCTTTGTATCCTACAGATTGACAGCCAAGGCGGTTGCCGTTCTCCTACCCATCTTGGGAAGTTCATGGATCTTCGGAGTCCTGGCAGTGAATGACCGAGCTTTGGTGTTCCAGTACTTGTTTGCAATATTTAACTCATTGCAGGTATGTCCAGTTGGGTGTACACACCTTTCAAGATGCCATCATGGGTTTTGTTGTATCTAACGCAGTAAGATAACTTAATCGTTAAGCTTATTAACAGAGGGATGGAATCAAGATCACGTGAAGTGTTAATACCACTTTACAATGCCTTGGTAAGGCCACACTTGGAATTCGGCATCCAGTTTTGGTCACCACGATGTAAAAAAGATGTTGAGACTCTAGAAAGAGTGCAGGGAAGAGCAACAAAGATGATTAGGGGACTGGAGGCTAAAACATATAAGGAACGGTTGCCGGAATTGGGAATGTCTAGTTTAACGAAGAGAAGGACGAGGGGGGACATGATAGCAGCGTTCCAATATCTCAGGGGCTGCCCCAAAGAAGAGGGAGTCAAGCTATTCTCCAAAGCCCCTGAAGGCAGGACAGAAGCAATGGATGGAAACCCATCAAGGAGAGAAGCAACCTGGAACTAAGGAGAAACTTCCTGACAGCGAGAACAATTAACCAGTGGAACAACCTGCCTCCAGAAGAGGTGAATGCTCCAACACTGGAAATTTTTAAGAAGAGACTGGACAGCCATTTGTCTGAAATGGTATAGGGTTTCCTGCCTGAGCAGGGGGTTGGACTAGATGACCTCCAAGATCCCTTCCAACTTTATTATTATTATTATTATTATTATTATTATTATTATTATTATTATTATTATTATTATTCCACATGTGTATTATATTTGAATGCAACCAGTGGCATTGCTGGGGGACAAAATGGCTTACATGTTTTATCTAGTCAGGTGGAGCAATTGCCAAATCTTTAGCAGTGGCCTACAACCAATGTCCAGGGTGTGATGGCTCAGCGGTTAAAGATGCTGAGCTTGTCAGTTGATAGCCCGAATTTGAGTCCTGAGCTCCACACAATGGGATGAGTTCCCGTTCCTTGCTGCAGCTCCTTCCCATCTAACAGTTTGAAAACATGCAAATGTGAGCAGATAAATAAGTACTTCGGCAGGAAGGTAACAGTGCTCCATGTGCCCTTGGCAGATAGCCATGCTAGCCACATGACCACAGAGAATGTCTTCAGACAACGCTGGCTCACTCAGCCAAGAAACGCTCATGAGCACAGTGCCCTCACGTTGAACGTGACTGAACTTTACCTTTTACAACAAAAGTGCAAGATTCTCACGGTTTTCTTTAACGAGGTTTGTTAAAAGCGAAAAAGGGATCCCGTTGCAAAAATATTCCCATTGGGATATCTGTGGGGGTCCTTGATGCTCTCTGAGCTTGGTTGTTTTCTTGCAGATGTTTCATTGGCCAACTAGGAAACACCATCATGACTCTGGTCCAACCCCCTGCTCATGCAGGAAACCCTATACCATTTCAGACAAATGGTTGTCCAATCTCTTCTTAAAAGCCTCCAGTATTAGAGCATTCACATCTTCTGGTGGCAAGTCGTTCCACTGGTTAATTGTTCTCACTGTCAGGAAGTTTCTCCTTCGTTCTAGGTTGCTTCTCACCTTGATTAGTTTCCATCCGTTGCTTCTTGTCCGACACTGGCAATTAAGCCACCTGCCTTCTCCTAGCTACAGCAACTCATCAGCAACTCATCAACATATGATTTTGTTGTTGTTGTTGTTGTTGTACACTATTCATAGTCAACAGTTGTGAGCAAGGCCACTGACCTCATCAATCTTTCAATGTATATATACGTATTTCCTTCCTTAACTGTCGTAGTTCGAAATGTCCTTTCTGACTTTCTTTCTTTCTTTCTTTCTTTCTTTCTTTCTTTCTTTCTTTCTTTCTTTCTTTCTTTCTTTCTTTCTTTCTTTCTTTTTCTTTCTTTCTTTCTTTCTTTTTCTTTCTTTCTTTCTTTCTCTTTCTTTCTTTCTTTCTTTCTTTCTTTCTCTTTCTTTCTTTCTCTTTCTTTCTTTCTTTCTTTCTTTCTCTTTCTTTCTTTGTTTCTTTCTTTCTCTTTCTTTCTTTCTTTCTTTCTTTTTTAAAAAAATAATAATTTGATTTTATCATTTCAGGGTTTTTTCATCTTTCTGTTCCATTGCCTCCTGAACTCAGAGGTATGTTTCCATCTCCACCCCGTTCCAGGCAATAAAATCCAATGGATGCTGGAATAAGATTATCCTTATGCATCCCTTTCGTGGAAAAAAAAATACACATTGATTTAAAGTTTATGCCGTAACACAGCCATTACGTTAGAAGAACGGGGCCATTTAATTACAAGGCTCTAGGGAAAATATCTTTTCTTTTGTTACAGGACATGTATAGTTTATAGAATGGTATATTTAGCTGTCATCCCCACAATTTATGGCATTTTCAGAAAAGTAGTCTGTCAAGGACTCCAAGCGTTAAAACAAACAGCCACTGCTCATATACCAGGATTTTTTCGCCCCCCTGACTTTATTTTATCTGGTTAAATCAAAGCTCATGGTGTAGCTTAGTTCAGTTTGAAATATTACCACCCAATTATCCTCTGAAAATGCCAGAAGGGACTTCATTAATTATGTCAGGGGGTAACCATGTCAACTGTACTGAATTGGTGAACGGAATTTAATTTGGATTGCATTTATGAGCAAATTCAATCAAACGGAGTTTTTGCCCTACCCTTAAGCGCTTCTTTCTCCTGGCTGAGTCTACTTTTGAGAACACAATCATAGCCACAGCTAGGGCAAAGACAACTTCATGTTTCCAAGGTTGTGTAAACCCGGGATTGGCCACTCCATGGCCTGCAGGGTTTCACAGCCAAAACTTATCAGGGTTTTAAAGAAAATAGGAGGGAATCTGAATGCTGCAGATGAATATGTCACAAAGCCACTAGGATGTTTTCCGTTAGATGCAAAAATTGGAAGAACTTATAACTACGTCCTAAAGTTGCTCTTTCAAAAGGTAACTGGACTTTGCGTTTCCCTGAAGACGTTGCGCTTCTCATCCAAGAAGCTTCTTCAGTTCTCATCCAAGAAGCTTCTTCTTCAGAACTGAAGAAGCTTCTTGGATGAGAAGCGTCTTCAAGGAAAAACAAGGTCTAGTTGCCTTTTGAAAAAGCACCTTTGGGACCGCCATGATCTGGGATGACTGAGAATCTCCATATCTATGTTTTGGCAATTCCAGAAGTATGTCTATGGGGGTTCTCAGTCATCCAAGTTATGGTGGTCCCAAAGAGGCTTTTTCAGGAGGCCACTGGACTTTCTTGTTGTCCTTTGAAGTTTCACTTCTCATCCAAGAAGCTTCTTCAGCTCTGACTGGATGGTGAGGAATTCTTCAGTCAGAGCTGAAGAAGCTTCTTGGATGAGAAGCGAAACATCTCCAAAGGAAAACAAGAAAGTTCAGTTGCTTCCTGAAGAAGCACCTTTGGGACAATTCCAAAGGTAGCCAATGTGCAACCCAGATCCCCTGCCATTCTTGAGAGTTGAAGCCAAAACATCTGGAAAACCTCAGGTTGCTATCTCCCCAAGTTAATTACATTCCAGGGAAGTAACCAGGGGGCTTTCCTAAACTGGGAATTTATCCAGCCCTATGATTCTATTGTCCAGCTCAGGGGTCTTCAAACTTGACCCTTTTATGACTTGTGGACTTCAACTCCCAGAATTCCTCAGCCAGCGTGCCTTTTATGACTTGTGGACTTCAACTCCAAGAATTCCTCAGCCAGCGTGCCTTTTATGACTTGTGGACTTCAACTCCCAGAATTCCTCAGCCAGCGTGCCTTTTATGACTTGTGGACTTCAACTCCAAGAATTCCTCAGCCAGCGTGCCTTTTATGACTTGTGGACTTCAACTCCCAGAATTCCTCAGCCAGTGTGCCTGGCTGAGGAATTCTGGGAGTTGAAGTCCACAAGTCATAAAAGGGCCAAGTTTGAAGACCCCTGGTCTAGCTTTATGCCTTCACCACCACACCAAGCTGGCTTTGTAAACAGGTTTTAGCCCAACCTTATTCTTCTTGCCAACATGAACCGCCTCACCTGTGCCGAAGAAAGACGGTGAGAGAGAAATGTGCCTGGCTGAGGAATTCTGGGAGTTGAAGTCCACAAGTCATAAAAGAGCCAAGTTTGAAGACCTCTGGTCTAGCTTGATGCCTTCACCACCACACCAAACTGGCTTTATAAACAGGTTTTAGCCCAACCTTATTCTTCTTGCCAACATGAACCAATGCCGAAGAAAGACGGTGAGAGAGAAATGTCCTTCTCTGATTGTTCCCCTCCCTGGATGCAGCCCATCCTTCTTCTCCATCCCTTTGCCCACTTAGATCTCATTTCTCCTCCACTGCTGGTGAGCATCCCCGAAGAGAGACCGAAAGAATAGAAACAATTTCAGGTATTCATTAAAAGGTCATTTAGGTCCCGATTGGACAATAGGGGAAAATTATACACTGCTATTCTAAGAAGGCTGCTTCTGGCTGATATGGCAATTAAGACACGTAGGCGGATCTATTCAGCGTGTTCCTTTTTGATCCCTAACCCAGGAATTTCTAACCCACCAGCTGTCTCTCTCTGAGACCAACACAATTTCAGCCAAGCGTTGTTACAGAGCTACCGTGTATCTCGACATAATTGCTCTTCTGAACTGTCAATGGCAATATTTGCAATGCAAACTTCCCCATCTGGGCTCAGCTGGGGGTATCACAGCTGGAGCTACATTCAGCTGGAGGTGTGCTGTCTAAGGACCAATTCACTGGAATTAATTTGATTTGAAGGGTTGAGGCAGGGGTAGGCAACCTTGGCTCTTTTATGACTCATGGACTTCAACGCCCAGAATTCCTGAGCCAGCATGGTTCTGCTTGGAAACCTCTCCCTTTCCCCTCAGCATGGCTGGCTCAGGAATTCTGGGAGTTGAAGTCCAGAAGTCATAAAGGGAGCCATAGTTCCCCCATGCTGGCTCAGGAATTCTGGGAGTTGAAGTCCACGAGTCATAAAAGAGCCAAGGTTGCCTACTCCTGGGTTGAGGGATAGGTAGGTTGGATGAATGGTGCCGTTTCAGATATCCGTGACACGTGAGTTCTGCAGAAGCACTTAGAGCAGACATGTCAAACACAAGGCCTGGGGGCCAGATACGGCCCGCGAAGTGGTTTCATGTGGCCCGCGAAGCCATCCTGGAAACAGTGAGGGAACGGCCTCCGCTGCCTTGCCCCTGGCCCAGGCCAGCCAGGAGCCAATGTACAATTTTGTGGTGGCCATCTATGCTAAAACGCATTCAGTCTTAGCTCCACAAGGCCGTCTGGAAACAGCGAGGAACCAGCCACTGCCGCATCGGCCCCGCCCCCTGGGTGCATGGTGGGGAGGTGTCACCCTTTGTGAGGAATGAAGAAATGGACCATGCCTTGGCGCTTGCCCCGGTCCCACCCCCCTTCTGCCAGAGACCCTCGGATCTGTCCCACTCCTGCCCAGGCCCCCACAGGCACCCTTGACGCAAACGATGTAGAGCTGGCCACGCCCACCCAGTAGGCCACACCCACTCCATCCACGCCACCCAGTAGGTCGCACACACCCTGACCACACATACACACACCCCCCCGAGGGCAACCACAATGCTGATGTGGCCCTCAATGAAATTGAGTTTGACAACCCTGACTTAGAGCCTAATGGTGAAATTCCATTTTTTTTCCTGGGGTTTGGAAACAGGACAAAGGTGGAGAAGAATGATCAGGATGGGAAGCTTCCTGGGAGAATGCTTTGTTTCATTGCCTTAGTCACGACAGCTAATCCTTGACTTATTGTGACCATTTGGTTAGGCACCACTCAAAGTTACAAAGGTGCTGAAAAAGAAAAAAAGGAAGGGAAAACCAATCAACCTGATGGAAAAGCCAGGGAATTGAGACTTCCAAAGTAGCCTCAGGAGCTCATATCTCCCTAACCTGGGACATCTTTCTCTTCCCTGTCAAGGTCAGAGCCGCCTTTAAGCACAAGACGAAGGTGTGGTCACTGACCAGCAGTTCCATCCGCAACGTCAATGTGAAACCTTTCAATTCTGATATTGTAAGTATTGCTAGAACCCCCTCCGTCTGGTCTCTTCCTCCAAAAATGAAATATGAAAAGGTCCTTTTTCCCACCCTCAGCCTCCCCCAGCGTGTTCTGTTCCGTACCTACCTGCTGGTTTCAAATCATTACTGTTGATGATTCAGAATAACAGAGCTGGAAGGGACCCTGGGAGGTCTTTTAGTCCAGCCCCTGGTCAAGCAGGAGGCCCTATATACTGTTCCAACACTTAAATCCAGTTGGGAACCAATCCAGGTTTATTCCAATGACACTGGAGGTTTTTAAGAAGAGATTGGACAACCATTGGTCTGAAATGGTGTAGGGTTTCCTGCCTGAGCAGGGGGGTGGACTAGATGACCTCCAAGGTGCCTTCCAACTATTCTATTCTATTTTATTCTATTCTATTCTATTCTATTCTATTCTATTCCATTCCATTCAATTCCATTCCATTCCATTCCATTCCATTCCATTCTATTCTATTCTATTCTATTCTATTCTATTCTATTCTATTCTATTCTATTCTATTCTATTCTATTCCTGTTCTATTCATTCTATTCTATTCTATTCTATTCTACTCTACTCTACTCTACTCTACTCTACTCTACTCTACTCTACTCCACTCCACTCCACTCCACTCCACTCCACTCCACTCCATTCTATTCTATTCTATTCTATTCTGATTTCCACTCCCATGTTGACTTTGGCAGAGTCTCCCCTGGGGGAAGGTTGTTTCCATTGTAATTATTGGGAATGTCCATGCAACATGGCAACTTAAGTCAAGTAAAGACTGTTTAGATTGGGTAGGTTGAACCTTGATTATTATTATGTTTCTTTAAGCTCAGTGCTTTGGGCTAATCCATCCTATTTTAGAAGTTTATGAGTCAACATAATGGGCCAGCCCTTTAAATGGGTGAATTCAGTAGTTAAATAAATGTTGCATGAACATGGTCCTCTCGATCTGGTGGACCTGAAAAGGACTCATGGAGAAATGGACCATCGGGTGCTGCTACTCTAAATGGGCTGCATCAGAGATGAGGAGCTCATAGGTAGCATTGCTGAAAGAACAGTTCTTGAGGACCAGCCTAAAAAGAAGGCAGCCACTTTCTTATTATCTATGTTTGGGAGGTCTATCATATGATGCAAAAAGGTTCCAGTATTTCAAGGGCTGCCACAAGGAGGAGGGGGTCAACTTATTCTCCAAAGAACCAGAAGGCAAGACAAGAAACAATGGGTGGGAACTGAACAAGGAGAGAAGCAACCTGGAATTAAGGAGAAACTTCCCTAACAGTGAGGACAATTAGCCAGTGGAACAGCTTGCCACCAGAAGTTGTGGGTGCTTCATCACTGGAGGTTTTTAAGAAGAGACTAGACAGCCACTTGTCTGAAATGATATTATAGGGTCTCCTCTTTGAGCAGAGGGCTGGACTAGAAGAACTTCAAGGCCCCTTCCAGCTCTATTGATTGATAGATGAGTTTCATCTTGAATTCAAGAGTGTGTAGGTACAGAATATTAGCAATTTCTCAATGCTCCATCAATGAGGTGTCCGTGGTGCACTCTTGGTTGTTGGGTTTTGTTTTGTTTTTGCAGCCATTTCATTACCCAAACTAGATAACATCATCAGAGCTAGATAACAAACTAGGTAACATCATCAGTGCTCAGTAACAAACTAGGTAACATCACTAACATTGATGATGTTACCTAGTTTGGGTAATGAAACATCTGCAAGAAACAACCAAACTCAGAGAGCACCATGAGCTACAGATATTCTCCTTTATTGCTCCATCAATTATCCAAACTCTTTCTTTCTCAATCCAGATAACTGTGACCAGGCCTGCCACAACGCCAACCAAACTCAACACTAATGACAAAAGCAGTGATTCTGGCAACAAGATGGATCTTTCCGCTGTCTGACATTGACCCTTGTTGACTCTTCCTTCCAAATACCCAAACAAACCATGTCCTCGGGATCTTTGATTCATTGCCTGACTACCTATTACTCTCTGAGAATTCACTCCTCTTTACTTCCTTCCTGCTAAATTGAGGAGGGGCAGAGTTGCCCATTGGACTGAATCCATACTTCCAGCTTTTTCTCCTCTGGGCTGGGAGGACTAGCTACGGAATAGGCAAGGGACATTTTACACTGGATGGTCCTCTAAGCACTGGCAGAGATGAAGCTGAGGAATATTTGTGGGAAACAGAATTCCAGGAGGATCTCTGGATCCGCAAAGCTACATTTTCTCATGACCCTAACATTGAAGAACTCTTGACCGGCTCTACGGACACCTACACGTTAAGATAGTTGAAGGATACAAAGGAGAAGCTACACTAGGAAATGTCCAACTTCAAACACTGCCTTTGCAAACACTGCAGAAGCAAAGGTGATGGAATCCAGCTCTATTTTTTCTGATCTTGGCCTGGAGGCCAGCAGAAATAGCAGATGTTCTATTTGAGCCTCAAGTACTGTATATTTGCTTGGTGGCTCTCCGGATTTTCCTAACGCTGGTTGTGATGGACACCCAGAGCTTCATTTCATTGCAAGAAGCTTTTAACTCACCTGGGGGGAAAACATTTATATAGAACCCTCCTATTTTCCCAGATGAGATTCAGTGTCTCAGCCTGAATCCTGTTTGTAGACCGAGCGGATTTCTCCTTTGTTGAAAAAATCACACTTGCTTCGCTGTCCATCTTGCCAGACAGAACAAAACTTGAATGCCAAACAGCCACGTTCTTTCTTCCCCCCCACAAAGCAAAACGAAATAAAAAAGAAACAAGCAACCCACTTCCTCAGAAACGAACAAGACAGAAAAATGACTCTGAGGTGTCAGCCAGGCTGCAGCTGGAATTGTGTGATTATCCACGGATGTCATTTAAAAAAAAAATTTTTTTTATTCCTTTCTCCCGATAAGCAGACGAATGGTTTTTTGGTTTTTTTTTCCCCCCCAGCCGTGCAGCAATGCTGTAGCTTCTGCAAAGAAAATCAACATTTGATTAATTCAACCAAGGTCTCATCACCTCCCTTTAATGGATTTCGCTAGTAGAGTTCCTTTGCTGATCAAGTTCCAGGAACTTCCTAAATATAGTGTATCTCGGCAGTCTTAAGCACTAGAAGCTTGCTTTTTTAAAAAAAGGTGGAAGCAAACAGGACAAAAAGAGAGAGAGAGAGAGAGAAAGGTCATTGCTGCATGGAAGATCACAGGCTTTTCATGCTAATTCAAAGCCAAGCATGTCCAGACGAAGCTAGAAAGATCTTGTCTGGTGGCCTCAAGATACATTATCAAGTCATTGTAGAAAATAACCCAACTTGGTTGTCTATCTAATTTATCCTAGGATAGTTGATCTTTGTTATCCTGGCCATGAAAGGTAGGAAGGAGAGGCTAAACCAAACCAGAAATTCACCCCTTCAATTTATGAGACTAAAACATTGTAGCCCTATTACTTTCGGTCCTTCTTTGACATCTTGATTTTATGGAATTGTAGTCTCCATCTCAAGACCCATAACTTCCTGTCCTCCTTTGATTCCTTGATTTGATGGAGTGGTAGTCTCCCTCTCAAGTAACTTCATAGCCCCATAACTTCCTATTCTTCTTGCCTTCTTGATTTTATGGAATTGTAGTCTCCATCTCAAGACCCATCACTTCCTGTCCTCCTTTGATTCCTTGATTTGGTGGAGTGGTAGTCTCCA
>NW_015390468.1:0-1964 GCF_001527695.2 Protobothrops mucrosquamatus | reverse complement strand
AACACAACATTTCCCCTATAAAAGCCAATTAAAACCAAATATTTATAGTCTGTGACATTATTAAAATCATTAAAAATTATCCCTATTTAAAATTCACCCTAGGTCAGTCCCGCTTGCTGAAAAAGCCATGTCTTGAGGGCGCGGCGGAAGGTTAGGAGATCCGGAATTGTCCGGATCTCGGGGGGTAGCTCGTTCCAGATCTTCACAGAACGCAGAAGTTATGCCTTGATGTGGTCCCATCTTCAGGCTACCTACCAAATGAGGCAGCTTGTGGTCTGATTCAGGTGCAGATATGAACCATTGTCAGAAGTTTTGTGATGACCCATTAACTCCTCTTTCCCTGTCCTTTTTCCCTATGGGTGTTCACCATAAGTTAGGAGTACATTGGCACTCTCATCAATATTAGCAATAGCAGGAAGCTCTAGTTTTTTGACTACCCTTAGGACAGGGGTTGCATATTCCAGCTTGAACTAATCAAGGTTAAATTGAACTAATCATGGTTAAAATTCACGATGATTTAGATGACACTTAACTCTTCTCTTACAACCTGCTTACAATTAAAGACTTTGCAGAAGTATTCATTCAACATGCTAAAGTTGGGCAAGTCCCATTTAGGTTGAACATTTTGTGGCTTATCCTGTTGGTTACCTTAGAAATCAGTGCGTTGTATAAACTCAGAAGGTTAAGCTAATTTCTGAAATCAGGATAAATGTGTTTGCTTATAATAGTTCAATTCCCATCGACTTCCATGCATTTAGATACCCCTCTGTTAAATATTTAAACAAAAAATTAAAATCCTTTCAAACACCAGATAGGGTTTAGACTAAGAAGACACTGTATTAAGAATCCTTCTTTCAGTACTTTTTTTTTTTAAAAAAAGAAAGCTATATTTAATCCTCCATTTTTTTGTGTGTGTTGCTTGAGCTTGCTTGTATTTTGAGTTTGTGATATACAGGGTTATAAGCATGCATATATATGCATGTATATTCAATGTGAATAAGCCATAAATTTTTATTTTCAATAGTTCATCATTCCGGATTGTATATGGTTTTTTATCCGTTGTGTTGCTGAATGCAGTAAATGTGTTCAAGGATTTTCTTTTCTTCTTCTTTTTTTTTTTAAAAAAAATGTCTGCCTGTAGCCTTTTACTAAAATCTGAATACCCTAGCATTTATTTATGGGTCTTATTTTTCTGGCTTTTGCAATCTGTCTTCGGAGCAGCGTGGTGATATCAACAATACAAAACCTTAATTGAATGAGGTGCGAGTTGAAAATAGATTAAATAGCAGCAAAATGATGACTTTGCCTGTATAGGAATAAAATGGTTGAATAGACCATCCCTACCTCTTCTTTTTTTTCCTGAATGGAACAGTAGGAGAAAAAAAAACTGTCTTCTAATCAAAAGTGGATAAGGCCTTGTTCAGATTATTTTGACATAGTAAAAATAGAGACGTACTATCAGTAGAAGAGAAAAAACTTGGTGGTTTTCTTGCAGATGTTTCGTTGCCCAACTAGGTAATATCATCATGATGAGAAGGGAGATCGGTTTGTGGAAAGGAGAAGGAAGAAGAGAAGGAGGAAGAGGAGGAGAAAGAGGAAGAGGAGGGGGAAGACAACTGTGGGCTCCTTGGTTCTCTCTGAGCTTGGTGGTTTTCTTGGAGATGTTTCATAGCCCAACTAGGCAACATCATCAGGACTAGAAGGGAGACAGGTTTGTGGAAAGGAGGAGGAGGAGGAGGAGGAGGAAGAGGAAGAAGAGGAGGAAGAGGAGGAGGAGGACAACTGTGGGCTCCTTGGTTCTCTCTGAGCTTGGTGATTTTCTTGCAGATCACCAACTAGGTAATATCATCATGACGAGAAGGGAGATCGGTTTGTGGAAAGGAGGAGGAGGAGAAGGAGGAAGAGGAGGAGAAAGAGGAAGAGGAGGAGGAGGGCAACTGTGGGCTTCTTGGTTCTCTCTGTGC